>NW_020448186.1:0-1299 GCF_003343035.1 Apteryx rowi
CATGTCCCCATGGTGGTGACGCCCGTGTCCCCGTGTCCCCGGCCAGGCTGGCGCAGCCCCACGCGGAGCCGCAGCCGCCCACCCGCCCCCCCGAGGCCCCACGAACTCGGCTCGCGGCCCGGCGGGACCCAGGCGTCCGGGAGCCCCCTCGCCCCGGGGGGCCCAGGCGTCCGGGCGCCCCCCCTGGAGGGGACCCAGGTGTCCGGGACCCAAACGCCCCCCGGTGACAACCAGGGGGCCATCGAGCCCATTTTGAGGACCATCAAGCCAGTTTTGGGGCCATCAAGCTGGTTTTGGGGACATCAAGCCCATTTTGAGAGACATCAAGCCCATTTTGAGGGACATCAAGCCCATTTTGAGAGACATCAAGCCAGTTTTGGGGCCATTGAGCCCGTTTTGGGGCCATCGAGCCCATTTTGAGGGACATCAAGCCAGTTTTGGGGACATCAAGCCGGTTTTGCGGCCATCGAGCCCATTTTGAGGGACATCAAGCCAATTTTGGGGACATCAAGCTGGTTTTGAGAGACATCGAGCCAGTTTTGGGGCCATCAAGCCCATTTTGAGGGACATCAAGCCAATTTTGGGGCCATCAAGCCCATTTTGAGGGCCATCAAGCCAGTTTTGGGGCCATCAAGCTGGTTTTAGGGCCATCAAACCCATTTTGAGAGACATCAAGCCGGTTTTGGGGACATCAAGCTGTTTTTGGGGACATCAAGCCCATTTTGAGGGACATCAAGCCGGTTTTGGGGCCACTGAGCCCATTTTGAGGGACATCAGCCAATTTTGGGGCCATTGAGCCCATTTTGAGAGACATCAAGCCAGTTTTGGGGACATCATCCCCATTTTGAGGAACATCAAACTGGTTTGGGGGCCATCGAGCCGGTTTTGGGGACATCGAGCCCATTTTGGGAACATCGTCCCCGTTTTGGGGGACATCATGCCATTTTTGGGGACGTTGTGCCATTTTGGGGGACATCACGCCGGTTTTGGGGCCACTGTCCCCGTTTTGGGGGCCGTTGGGGCGGTTTTGGGGCTCCCTCCTGCCCCCGGCTCGCGGTTCTGGCTCCAAATAAACTTGGGATTTTTGCACCCGTGTCCGTGTCCCCATGTGTGATGCCACGTGTGTCCCATGTCCCCGTGTCCCCATCCGTGTCCCCATGTCCCTGTCTGTGTCCTGTGTCCCCATGCGTCTGCCATGTCCCTGTGTCCCCATGTGTGTCCTGCATCCCCACACGTGTCCCATGTCTGTCTGTGTTCCCTGTCCTCATGTCCCCATCCATGTCCCGTGTCCCCACACAT
>NW_020448186.1:3573-4228 GCF_003343035.1 Apteryx rowi
ACCCGGACCATGTGGCCCCACGGTGACGTCATCGCCCACGGTGACATCATCACCCGCGGTGACATCGCCCACGGTGACATCACCTCCCCCAGTGACATCTG
This sequence comes from Apteryx rowi, assembly GCF_003343035.1. Classification (NCBI taxonomy): domain Eukaryota; kingdom Metazoa; phylum Chordata; class Aves; order Apterygiformes; family Apterygidae; genus Apteryx; species Apteryx rowi. The sequence goes on from NW_020448186.1 coordinate 3,675, forward strand.
CCCCGGTGGCATCTGCTGTGGTGACGTCTCCCACGATGACTTTGCCTCTGGTGGCTTCCGCCGTGGTGGCGTCTCCCACCGCGACATCATCTCCCACCGTGGCGTCTTCCACGGTGACATCTCCCGTGGTGACATCTCCCCCAGGGACATTTCCCACGGTGGTATCTCCCACAGCGACTTTACCCACGGTGGCATGTCCCACGGTGGTGGCAWCTCCCATGACAGCATCTGCCATAGMGGCAYCTTGCATGGTGGCAGCTCCCATGAAGACATCGCCCATGGTGGCACCTCCCGTGGTGGCATCTCCCATGACGGCGTCTCTCACAGTGGTGGCATCTCCTATGACGATATCTCCCGCAGTGCCATCTCGCATGGTGGCATCTCCCATGACAGTGTCTCCCAAGGTGGCATCTCCCATGGTGGTGTCACCTTCCATGATGGCACCTCCCACGACGGCATCTCCCACTGTGGTGGCACTTCCCATGATGGCAGCTCCCATGGTGGCACCTCCAACGGTGGTGACCTCTCCCATGACGGCATCTCCCATGGTGGCA
>NW_020448186.1:5140-8567 GCF_003343035.1 Apteryx rowi
TGGTGGCACCTCCCATGACAGCACCTCCCATGATGGCATCTCCCATGGTGGCACCTCCAACGGTGGTGACCTCTCCCATGACGGCATCTCCCATGACGGCATCTCCCACGGTGGCACCTCCCGCGGCTTCCTCCTCCACCTCTCCAACCACCCCCGGTGGCCCCACCGCCTCTTCCACCTCCTCCTCCTCCTCCTCCTGCCCACAGCTCCTTCGCAGGGGGCCACCTTCAAGGTGGGGGTGATGGGTCCTTGGAGCTGCGACCCTCTCCTGGCCCGGGCCCTGCCCGACGTGGCCTCCCGCTTGGCCGTCACCCGACTCAACCGAGACCCGACGTTCAACGGRGGCTACTGGTGGGACGCGGTGGTGCTGCCGGAGGCGTGCGACACCCCCCGGGCCGTGGCGGGGCTGTTGGGCGCCGAACGCTACGTGGCGGCGTTGGTGGGACCTCTCAACCCGGCGGCTTGCGGGGCCGCGGGTCTCCTGGCCGCCGCTTGGAACAAGCCCTTGGTGTCCTGGGGGTGCTTGGGTCCACCGGACGGGTGGCCCACCTTGACGGCGCCGTTGCCGGCCCCCGCCGGGTTGCTTCACGCCGTCCTGCGCTTCTTCCGTTGGGCCCACGTGGCCGTGGTCACCGGCCGCCACGACCTCTGGCGCGAGGTGGGGCAGGGTTTGGCCGACGGGCTCCGGGCTCGGGGGCTTCCCGTCACCGTGGTCACCTCCGCCGGTCCCCGCGAGGACGAGGCTCGAGACGCCCTGCGGCGGGTGCAGCGGGCCAACGGCGTCAGAGGTGCGGGGAGGAGGGTGGGAAGGGGGAGAGGGGACGGTGGGAGGAGGAGGAGGTTGGGATGGAGGAAGGAGGGATGGGTGGAGGAGGTGGGCACGGATGGAGGGAGGAAGGGTGGAGGGAGATGGAGATGGTCGGGAGAAGGAGAACTGGAGATGGAGGAGGTGAGCATGGATGGATGGAAGAAGGGTGGATGGAGATGGTTGGGTGAAGGAGAGCTGGAGATGGAGGAGGTGAGCATGGATGGTGGAAGAAGGATGGAGATGGAGGAGGTTGGGAGAAGGACAACTGGAGATGGAAGAGGTGAGCATGGATGGATGGAGGAAGGAAGGAGATGGAGATGGTTGGGTGAAGGAGAACTGGAGATGGAGGAGGTGAGCATGGATGGATGGAGGAAGGNTGAGCATGGATGGATGGAGGAAGGAAGGAGATGGAGATGGTTGGGTGAAGGAGAACTGGAGATGGAGGAGGTGAGCATGGATGGATGGAGGAAGGGTGGATGGAGATAGAGATGGTTGGGTGAAGGACAGCTGGAGATGGAGGAGGTGGGCAGGGATGGCAGGAGGAAGGATGGAGATGGTGATGGTTGGGTGAAGGATGGCTGGAGATGGAGAAGGGCATGGATGGATGGAGGAAGGACAGATGGAGATGGAGACGGTTGGGTGAAGGATGGCTGGAGGTGGGCATGGACAGAGGAAAGAGGGATGGATGGATGGAGATAGCATGTTGGAATGGATGGAAGAAGGAAGGATGGAGAGATGGAGAAGGTTGGATGAAGGATAGCTAGAGGTGGGCACAGATGGATGTAGGAAGGATGGATGGACATAGAGATGGTTGGGTGAAGGATGGCTGGAAATGGCCAGGGTGGGCATGGACAGATGAAGGAGTTGGGCATGGATGGATAGATGGAGGAAGGACAGATGGTGAAGGTGGGCATGGACGGATGAAGGAAGGATGGCTGGAGATGGAGATGGTTGGGTGAAGGACAGCAGGAGATGGAGGAGGTGGGCATGAATAGCTGGAGGAAGGCTGGGTGGAGATAGAAGAGGTGGCTACGGACGGATGGAGAAAGGACGGATGGAGATGGAGGAGGTGGGCATGGGTGGATGGAGGAAGGACAGCTGGAGATGGAGATGGTTGGGTGAAGGACAGCTGGAGATGGAGGAGGTGGGCATGGATGGATGGAGGAAGGATGGATGGAGATGAAGGAGGTGGAGATGGATGGATGGAGGAAGGATGGATGGAGATGGAGGAGGTGGGCATGGATGGATGGAGGAAGGATGGATGGAGATGGTTGGGTGAAGGACAGCTGGAGATGGAGGAGGTGGGCATGGGCGGATGGAAGAAGGATGGATGGATGGAGATGGAGGAGGTGGGGATGGATGGATGGAGGAAGGATGGATGAAGATGGAGGAGGTGGGCATGGGTGGATGGAGGAAGGATGGATGGATGGAGATGGAGGAGGTGGGGATGTATGGATGGAGGAAGGATGGATGAAGATGGAGGAGGTGGGCATGGGTGGATGGAGGAAGGAAGGATGGATGGAGATGGAGGAGGTGGGCATGGATGGATGGATGAAAGAAGGATGGAGATGGTTGGGTGAAGGACAGCNTGGATGGATGGATGAAAGAAGGATGGAGATGGTTGGGTGAAGGACAGCAGGAGATGGAGGAGGTGCCCTTGGATAGATGGGTGAAGAACGTCAGGAGATGGCAGCAGCAGGCACGCATGGCCGACCCAAAGCTAACCAAGGGCCGCGGCGGGTGGCCAGGGTGGGTGACCGAGGTGACCCACCCCGCGACTCACCCCGACCACCGCCCCGGCCGGCAGCGGTGGTGCTGTGCATGCACTCGGCGCTGCTGGGCGGCGAGGAGCAGCGGGTGCTGCTGGAGAAGGCGGCGGACATGCGCATGACCGACGGCACCTACGTCTTCATCCCCTACGACGTCCTCGCCTTCCCCCTGCCCTACCGCCGCCTGCCCTACGCCGTCCTGGCCAACAACACCAAGCTGCGCCTGGCCTACGACGCCGTCCTCACCGTCACCGTCGACTCGCCCCGGCTGGGCTTCCACGAGGTCCTGCGCCAAGCCCAGGAGGCCTACGAGGTCCCCGGCCACGTCAACCCCACCCAGGTGTGTGGGTGGAGAGGGATGGAGCACCACCGTGGGGCTGGGCTGGGGTGGCTGGAGTCATCGGTGGACGCTGGGGTGGACGTGGTTGGTGGAGAACCCGGCTGGAGGGCTTCGGGTGGTGGCATCCGTGGCCTGCTGGTGCTGGAGAGAGGGGACCATGGTCAACGGGTGTCGGGTGGAGGTGACTGCGGCCAATGGGACTCAAGGAGAGAAGATGCGGCCAATGGGAGCGAGGTGGAGGTGGTCACGGCCAACGGGAGCAGTGTGGAGATGGTCATGGCCAGGGAGGGGTGGAATGGAGATGACCCTGGCCAATGGGCATTGGGTAGCCAATGGCCAGTGGGCATTGGGTGGAGGAGACCGTGGCCAACAGGTGGTGGGCAGAGAGGATGATGGCCAATGGGAGCCGGCTAGAGTTGACTGTGGCCAATGGGACGTGTGGAGAGATGACCATGGCCAATGGGAGCAGAGTGGAGATGACCATGGCCAACAGGAGCAGGCTGGAGGTGG
>NW_020448186.1:9384-13160 GCF_003343035.1 Apteryx rowi
CAGGCTGGAGGTGGCCATGGCCAACAGGAACAGGCTGGAGACGACCATGGCCAACAGGAGTGGAGGTGGCCATGGCCATGGCCAACAGGAGCAGGCTGGAGACAACCGTGGCCAAAGGGAGCAGAAGTGGCCGTGGCCAGCGAGCTCGTCACGTGGGTGCCACCGCGGCCGCCCCCAAGGTCCCCCCCCCGACACCCCCTGTCCTCGCCCCGCAGGTCCACCCGCTCTTCGCCACCATCTACAACTCCATCCTCCTCCTGGCCAAGGCGGTGGAGGCCACGCGGCGCGCCGGGAGCTGGGTGACGGGCACCAACGTGGCCGAGCACGTCCGCGACTTCGACCTGGAGGGCTTCTGCCAGCCGCTGGCCGTGGACGAGGACGGGGACGTCAACGTCCCCTACGTGGTGCTGGACACGGACGGCGAGGGCGACCGGTTGTGGCCCGTCTACGGGCTGGAGCCGGGCACCCGGCGGCTCCGTTCCTTGGACCGCGGAATCCACTGGCCCCGCGGCGCCGGACCCGGCACCGACTCCGGGTGCTGGTTCGAGTCGGGCGTCATCTGCAACGGGGGTGAGCGAGGGCCGGGGACGCCCGCGGTGGCACCCACGGTGGCACCTGTCACCTGGTGGTCTCCTTCTCCTGTCCCTCCCCGTGTGTCACCCGTCCCGCTGCCTTCTCTGACCCTTCCTTGCTCCCTCTGACGGCGTCCCCATCCGTCCGTCCGTCCCTCTGGCCTCGTGCAAGGCCATCTGTCCGTCCGTCCATCCATCCATCCATCCATCTACCCACTCATCCATCCATCTGTCTGTCCATCCATCCATCCATCCATCTCCATCCATCCATCCATCCCTCTGTCCTCTTACAAATCCATCCGTCCATCTGTCCACCTGACCAGCCATCTACCCATCCATCCATCTATCCCTCCGTCCATCCATCCATCCATGTCCCTCCATCCATCCATCCCTCTGTCCTCTTACAAATCCATCCATCCATCTGTCCACCTGACCAGCCATCTACCCATCCATCCATCTATCCATCCATCCATCTGTCCATCCATCCATCTCCCTCCATCCATCCATCCCTCTGTCCTCTTACAAGTCCAACCATCTGTCCAGCCACCCCTCTATCCGTCTCTCCATCCATCCATCTGTCCATCCATCCGTCCATCCATCCATCATCCATCTATCCATCTTTCTATTTCTACCTTCATCATCCATCTATCTCACCATCCATCAGTCCATCTCTCCATCCATCCATCCATCCATTTCTCCATCCATCTGTCTGTCCATCCATCCCTCCATCCATCTATCCATCCCTCTGTCCCTCCTTCCATCATCCATCCACCCATCCGTCCTTCCGTTAGTCCATCGGACCCCTTCTTCTCCCTCCTCCCTCTCTCCGGCCCTCTCCCCCTCCATCTCTCCGCCCCGTACCCCGTTCTCACCGGGGGCCGGCTGTGGGTGGCCGTGGCACGTGGCCGTGGGTGGCTGTGGGTGGCCGTGGGTGGTCCCTCCAGGCCTTCACCCTCCTTCTTCTCTCCCGCGCAGGGGTGGACGCCACCTTCATCCTCCTCGTGTTCGTCCTCGTCTCCGCCCTCAGCACGGCGGGGGCYGCCCTCGCCTACTTCGTCAGGTGGGTGCCACCTCAGCGAGGTCCTCGGGGTGGCCGGGGACAAGCCGGGTCCCCATAGTGGACCCCCATCACCCCCATGTCCCCCATCACCCCCACAGGCGCCACATCCAGCAGGCCCAGCTGATGAAGGGGCCCAACAAGATCATCCTCACCATGGAGGACCTGACGTTCATCGACACCCAGAGCAGCAAGCGGGTGAGCGATGGGTGGGGATGGGGGTCATGGCCACGTTGCCTCGTGGGGCCTCGGTGTCCCCAAGGGGGTCTGGAAGGGAGAGCCATGGCTTGATGTCTCTTCCCATGGCTAGGATCTGCCTTGGGAGGAGATCCACGGGCTGGTGGGTCTCCGTGGGTGACGTGTCCCTGCAGGTGGCAGGTCCATGTGGCCTGACATCTGCCCCGTGGCCAGGCTCTGCCTTAGGAGGGGATGGACGGGCTGGTGGGTCTCCATGGGTGACGTGTCCCCACGTCCTGATGGGTCCCCATGGCTGCCACGTCTCCATGGGTGATGTCCCCATGGCCAGACATGTCTCCATGTCCTGATGTGTCCCCATGGCTCCCACATCTCTGTGGGTGACGTCTCCATGGCCAGACATATCCCATGTCGTGACGTGTCCCCATGTCCTACCATGTCCCCACCTCCTGATGGGTCCCCATGGCTGCCACATCTCCATGGGTGACATCCCCATGATCAGACATGTCCCATGGCCAGATGGGTCCCCATGGGTGACGTCCTCATGGCCAGACATGTCTCCACGTGCTGATGTGTCCCCATGGCTACCACATCTCCGTGGGTGACGTCCCCATGGCCAGACATGTCCCGTGGACAGATGGGTCCCCGTGGCTGCCACATCTCCATGGGTGACGTCCCCATGGCCAGACATGTCCCATGTCCTGACGTGTCCCCATGTCCTACCACATCCCCACCTCCTGATGGGTCCCCATGGCTGCCACGTCTCCATGAGTGATGTCCCCACGGCCACATGGGTCCCCATGGGTGACGTCCCCATGGCCAGACACGTCCCATGTCCTGACGTGTCCCCATGTCCTACCACGTCCCCACCTCCTGATGGGTCCCCATGGCTGCCACATCTCCATGAGTGATGTCCCCATGGCCAGATGGGTCCCCATGGGTGACGTCCCCATGGCCAGACACGTCCCATGTCCTGACGTGTCCCCATGTCCTACCATGTCCCCACCTCCTGATGGGTCCCCATGGCTTCCACATCTCCATGAGTGATGTCCCCATGGCCAGATGGGTCCGCATGGGTGACGTCCCCATGGCCAGACATGTCCCATGTCCTGACGGGTCCCCATGGGTGACGTCCCCCCATTCAGAAACACCCCGCGTCCTGACGTGACCCCCCACCCTTTCCCCGTGCCACAGGTGGACAACAGCCGCACCAGCCTGGCCAGCCACGGCGCCGCTGACACCAAGAGCCTCCGGAGCGTGGCCACCAGCCCCGAGGCCACCAACGTGGCCATCGCGACCCAACGCTCGCGTCCCGCCACCCTCCCTCCGTGTCCCCTCCGTGTCCCCTTCCCCGTCTCCCGTCCCCACCGCGGGGGGCTGTAGGTCAGGGCCACCACTCGGGGACAGCCACCACCTCCTCCTGGCCGCCACCTCGGCCGCTTGGTTGGTTGATTGACAGCCGCTGGTTCATGAGTGATTGACAGCTGCCGGGCCCTTGATTGACAGCTGCCCTTTCCCCCAGGAAGCCACCAAGCCACCGGGGAACGGCCATCTTCCCGTCCTCCTCCTTCTGTTTAACCAGCCGGGCCTCATCGCCTCCGTGCAGGTAAGTCCCCGTGGCCCAAAAAGCCGTGGTTTCGCCCCAAAAAAGGCCACCCCCACCCCCGCTCTGAGCCCTTGAGGGGGTGGTGAGAGGGGCCGGGGAGGGGGATTTGCCCCCCCACCGGCTTGGGGATGAGGAAGAGGAGGAGAAGGAGAAGGAGAAGGAGGAAGAGAAGGAAGAGAAGGAGAAGGAGAAGGAGAAGGAGGAAGAGAAGGAAGAGAAGGAGAAGGAGGAAGAGAAGGAGGAGGAGGAGAAGGAGAAGGAGGAGAAGGAGGAGAAGGAGGAGGAGGAGGAGGAGAAGGAGAAGGAGGAGGAAGAGAAGGAAGAGAAGGAGAAGGAGAAGGAGGAG
>NW_020448187.1:0-1933 GCF_003343035.1 Apteryx rowi
CTCCCAGCCGCTCCCAAGGAACCGAGCACCCGGACGCCTGGGCCCGCGCCCGGCCGCTCCCAGGGCCCGGGGGGTCGGGAAGCGCCGCGGGGGAGGGGGAGCGCCCGGACGCCTGGGCCCCCGGCGGCCTCTCCCGGCCGGCGCGGGGCCTCGGCAGGCAGCCGGGAGCCGGGAAACCAGTCGAGCGGCGTCGGGTGCCGGAGCCGGAGGAGCCGGGGGCGACTCTCCCCTGCCCGCACTGCGCCCGCACTGCACCCGCACTGCACCCGCCCCCGGCACCCACGCGCTGCACCCGTGTGCATGTCCTGCCACGCACTGCGCCCGCACTGCACCCACCCCCGGGACTGCGCCCACCCGCGGGGCACCCGCGCACTGCACCCGCACTGCACCCACGCACTGCACACCCACGGGGCGCCCGCACACTGCACCCACACTGCACCCATGCACTGTACGCCCGTGGGGTGCCCCCGCACTGCACCCGGCCCCGGCACTGCGCCCACCCGCGGGGCGCCTGCGCACTGCACCCACACTGCACCCACCTCCTGCACACCCGTGGGGCACCCACGCACTGCACCCACACTGCACCCGTGCACTGCACACCCGTGGGGTGCCCCCGCACTGCACCTGCATTGCACTCATCCCCTGCATGCCTGTGGGGTGCCCATGCACTGCACCCACACTGCACCCACACTGCACCCGTGCACTGCACCCCCACAGGGCACCCACGCACTCCACGCGCACTGCACCCACCCCCTGCACACCCATGGGGTGCCTGTGCACTGCACCCACACTGCACCCAACTCCTGCACACCCGTGGGGCACCCACTCACTGCGCATGCACTGCACCCATGCACTGCACGCCCGTGGGGTGCCCCCGCACTGCACCCGCACTGCACACCCGTGGGGTGCCCCCACACTGCACCCGCACTGCACCTGCGCACTGCAGACCCGTGGGGCACCCACACACTGCGCGCACACTGCACCCGCGCACTGCACACCCGTGGGGCGCCCACGCACTGCACCCACACTGCACCCGCATGCTGCACACCCACGGGGCACCCGTGCACTGCACCCGCACTGCACCCGCCCCCTGCACACCCATGGGGTGCCCGCGCACTGCACCCACACTGCACCCGCGCACTGCACGCCTGTGGGCCACCTACACACTGTGCGCACATTGCACCCACTCCCTGCACACCCGTGGGGCGCCCGCTCACTGCACTCGCACTGCACATGCACTGCACCCATCCCCTGCACACCCGCGTTGCACCCACACACTGCACCCGCACAGCACCCACATGCATGCCCTGCCATGCACTGCACCCGCCCCCTGCACACCTGCAGGGTGCCCGCACACTGCGCACGCACTGCACATGCACTGCACCCGCATGGCACCCATGCACGGCACCCACGTGCATGCCCCACCCTGCACTGCGCCCGCCCCCTGCACYGTGCACACCCACAGGGTGCCCGCGCACTGCACCCGCACAGCACCCATGCACTGCACCCGCACTGCGCATGCACGGCACCCACACACTGCACACGTGGGCCTGCCCYGATGTGCACTGCACCTGCGCTGCGCCCACCCTGGGCACCGCGCACGCCCGTGGGGCACCTGTGCACTGCACGCGCACTGCACGCACTGCACATGCAGCGACCGGGGCTGCCACGCACTGCACAGAGCCTGGGGCACTGCAAGGACGCACGCAGCACTGCACACGCACACTGTACACGCACTGCGCTCCCAGTGCCCGCAGTGCGCCCGCGGGACGCATCCACGCGCTGCGCTCGCAGGCGCGCACTGCACGCGCACCCAGCGCCCTGCCCCGACGCACCCAGCACTGCGCCCTGCACTGCGCGGGCCGGAGCACTGCAGGCACCCGGGGCACTGCACCCCCAAAAGCACTGCACCCCACCTGGGGGCACTGCACAC
>NW_020448187.1:5173-10576 GCF_003343035.1 Apteryx rowi
GTGTCCGTGCTCAGCTCCCTGCACCGAGCATGTTCGTGCTCAGCTCCATGAACTGAGCGTGTCCGTGCTCAGCTCCCTGCATTGAGTGTGTCCGTGCTCAGCTCCCTGCACCAAGCGTGTCCGTGCTCAGCTCCATGAACGAAGCGTGTCCGTGCTCAGCTCCCTGCACCAAGCGTGTCCGTGCTCAGCGCCCTGCACTGAGCGTGTCCGTGCTCAGCTCCCTGCATTGAGTGTGTCCGTGCTCAGCTCCCTGCACTGAGCGTGTCCGTGCTCAGCTCCATGCGCTGAGTGTGTCCGTGCTCAGCTCCCTGCACTGTGTCCATGCTCAGCTCCATGAACGAAGTGTGTCCGTGCTCAGCACCCTGCACTGAGTGTGTCCGTGCTCAGCTCCATGAACGAAGCATGTCCGTGCTCAGCGCCCTGCACTGAGTGCGTCCGTGCTCAGCTCCATGAACGAAGCATGTCCGTGCTCAGCGCCCTGCACTGAGCGTGTCCGTGCTCAGCACCCTGCACCGAGCGTGTCCGTGCTCAGCACCCTGCACTGAGCGTGTCCGTGCTCAGCTCCCTGCACCAAGCGTGTCCGTGCTCAGCTCCCTGAACTATGTCCATGCTCAGCTCCCTGCACCGAGCGTGTCCGTGCTCAGCTCCCTGCACTGAACGTGTTTGTGCTCAGCGCCCTGCACCGAGCGTGTCCGTGCTCAGCTCCATGAATGAAGCGTGTCCATGCTCAGCGCCCTGCACCGAGCGTGTCCGTGCTCAGCACCCTGCACTGAGTGTGTCCATGCTCAGTGCCGTGCACCGAGCGTGTCCGTGCTCAGCTCCATGCACTGAGCATGTCCGAGCTCAGCACCATGCACTGAGCGTGTCCGTGCTCAGCACCCTGCACTGAGCGTGTCTGTGCTCAGCTCCCTGCACTGAATGTGTTTGTGCTCAGCGCCCTGCACCAAGCGTGTCCGTGCTCAGCTCCATGAACGAAGCGTGTCCGTGCTCAGCGCCCTGCACCGAGCGTGTCCATGCTCAGCTCCCTGAACTGAGTGTGTCTGTGCTCAGCGCCCTGCACCGAGCATGTCCGTGCTCAGCTCCATGAACGAAGTGTGTTCGTGCTCAGCACCCTGCGCCGAGCGCGCCCGTGCTCAGCACTGCCCTGCGAAGCCCCTGCCCGGCCCACGGGGCCCCCGGCCCGGACGCCTGGGCCCTGCCGGGGCGGGGGGCCGGGGGGATGCAGCTGTTCCCCCCCCTCCACCCCCCCCGGCTCAGCCTGATGTTTGCAACAGCTGCACGTCCCAGGGGAGGCGGCGCGCGCCAGCGAGGGGCCCAGGCGTCCGGGCATGCAACCCCCCCTTCCCTGAGCTATGCACTGCACCACCCCCCCGCCAGTGGGAGGGGCCCAGGCATCCGGGCAGTCCCGGTCGGGCCCCGAAAGCCGCCTGGGCACATTCCTGCGGCGAACGGGCCGGGCGCTGCCGGGCGCTGCCACCCATGGGTGCTGGCACTGCCCCACTGCACCAGGCACTGCCCCCCCACCCCCGCCCGGACGCCTGGGCCCCTTCCCTCACTGCAGTGGGGCAGGGAGGGGGTCCCACACATCCCCCCCCCCCAATCAGCCCCCCCCGGACACTGGCAGTGGCCACAGCTCACTTTATTCATTGCACTTGGGAAGCGAAGGCACTGCAAGGGGAGGGGGGGGGGCGAGAGCCGGACGGCGGGATCCCACCCGGACGCCGGGGTCCCATCCGGACGCCGGGGTCCCACCCAGAGCCCCGGGGTGGGTTCGAGCACCCGTGGATACAGCGGGCAGAGTAAAGGGGATTTCCACGGGTGGCGGCAGCGGGACTCGAACCGGCGGCAGCAGGACTCGAACCGGCTCCGGCGGTGGTGGGACTCGAACCGGCGGCTCACGCGGGACTCGAACCAGCAGCGGCGGGACTCGAACCGGCGACAGCTGGACTTGAACCGGCAGCGCGGGGACTCGAACCGGCAGCGGCGGGACTCGAACCCCCGGCTCAGGAGGGACCCGAAGCGGCGGCACCGGGACTCGAACCGGCGGCGGCTCGGGCGGGCGCCCCGACGAAGTCCCAGAGGAGGCGGTTGAGGGCGTCGGGCCGCTCCTCGGGCAGCCAGTGGCCGGCGCCGGGCAGCACGTGCAGGCAGCTGCCGGGGGCCAGGCGCCGGCGCAGGCAGGTCGCCAGCCGCGCGTCCAGGAAGGCGTCGCGGGCACCCCACAGCAGCAGCACCGGCGCCGGCGGGCGCTCCCGGCACACCGGGCTCCCCCTGCGGCCACCGACGGGGTCCGTCAGCACCCCGACGGGTCGAGCACCCGACCGGAGCGACACCCCAATGGGTCGAGCACTCGACCGGGTCGAGCACCCAACCAGAGCAGCAACCCAACGGGTTGAGCACCCCAATGGGTCGAGCACCCCAACGGGTCAAGCACCCCAACGGAGCAGCAACCCAATGGGTTGAGCACCCCAATGGGTCGAGCACCCAACCAGAGAGGCACCCAACTGGGTCGAGCACCTGACCGGGTCAAGCACCCAACCGGAGCAGCAACCCAACGGGTTGAGCACCCCAACGGGTCGAGCACCCCAACGGAGCAGCAACCCAACGGGTTGAGCACCCCAACGGGTCAAGCACCCAACCAGAGCAGCAACCCAACAGGTCAAGCACCCAACCAGAGTGGCATCCGACCAGGTCGAGCACCCAACCAGAGCAGCAGCCCAATGGGTTGAGCACCCCAACGGGTTGAGCACCCAACCAGAGAGGCACCCAACTGGGTCAAGCACCCAACCTGAGCAGCACCCAACTGGAGTGACATCCGACCGGGTCGAGCACCCAACTGGAGCAGCACCCCAATGGGTCAAGCACCCAACCAGGTTGAGTACCCGACCGGAGTGGCACCCCAACAGGTCAAGCACCCGACCAGAGCAGCACCCCAAGGGGTCGAGCACCCAACCGGGTCAAGCACCCCAACGGGTCGAGCACCCAACTGGGTTGAGCACCCAACCAGAGTGGCATCCAACCAGGTCGAGCACCTGACTAGGTTGAGCACCCGACCAGGTTGAGCACCCAATTGGGTCGGCACCCAAGTGGAGTGGCACCCGACCGGGTCGAGCACCCAAGCGGAGCGGCACCCCAACAGGTCGAGCACCCCGGTGGGTCGAGCACCCGACCAGAGCAGCACCTGATTGGAGCGGCACCCAACTGGGTCAAGCACCCGACTGGAGCAGCATCCAACTGGGTCAAGCACCCAACCAGGTCAAGCACCTGACCAGGTTGGCACCCGAACGGAGCGGCACCCAACCAGGTCGAGCACCTGACCGGGTCAAGCACCCAACTGGAGCAGCATCCAACTAGGTCAAGCACCCGACCAGGGCAGCACCCGACCAGGGCAGCACCCAATCGGGTCGAGCACCCAACTGGTGCCCTGAACGGAATCAGCTCGGCACCAGACTGGATCAGCCCCAAATTGGTTTGGCACCGAATCGGATCAGCCCTGAACCGAATCGGCCCCGACCCACCTCAGCACCCCGACCCACCTCAGCACCCTGACCCACCTCAGCACCCTGACCCTCCTCAGCACCCGGCGCCTACCCGAAGAGGTTGCGGTAGTAGTCGAGGGGCGGCGTGAGCCCCCGCGGCTGCGAGAGCCCGTAGAGGTAGGCGTCGAGCTCCTGCTCCGTCAGCCGCCGCCGCGGCTCCTGGATGCCGAGCCAACGTCCCGTCAGGATCGTCTTCAGGAGCTGCGGGATCGGAAGCCCGGAAACCATCCCTCCGGCTTCCCCGCCTCGGTTTCCCAACCCGCGGGTGCCCACCCGGCCTCACCTCGAAGTCGCCCAGGGAGAGGAGCAGCTCGGGCAGCCAGGGCAGCTGGAAGAAGAAGACGTAGCTGGAGCGCAGCAGCTGGGTGGGGTGGCGGGCGGTGAAATCTGCGGCCAGGAGCAGGTGTCAGGGGTGTCGCCGAGGCCGTGGGGACCAGCGGCGAGGCGGAGAGGTGGCAGGCGGTGGCCACGGATCCGCCCCTCTCCCTCCGCCCCGTGGTCTGGCCACCAGGGGTGCTGAGGGATGGCCACGGAGGTGGCATGGCCGGGAGAGATGGTACCAGAGATGGCCATGAGAGAAGGCACCCAAGGGCGTGACCATGAGAGATGGCACCCAACGACATGGCCATGAGAGATGGCACCCAACGGTATTGGCCACAAGAGATGGCACCCAAGGAAATGGCCATCAGAGATGGCACCCAACAGCATGGCCGGGAGAGATGGTACCAGAGATGGCCATGAGAGAAAGCACCCAAGGGCGTGACCATGAGAGATGGCACCCAATGGTATGGCCATAAGAAATGGCACCCAACAGCATGGCCATCAGAGATGGCACCCAACGGTACGGCCACGAGATGGCACCCAAGGAAATGGCCATGAGAGATGGCACCCAACAGCATGGCTGTGAGAGATGGTACAAGGGATGGTCATCAGAGATGGCACCCAAGTGCATGGCCACAAGAGATGGCACCCAAAGGCATGGCCACCAGAGATGATACCAGACATGGCCATGAGAGATGGTATCCAACGACATGGCCATGAGAGATGGCACCCAATGGCGTGGCTATGAGAGATGGCACCCAACAGCATGGCCACAAGAGATGGCACCCAACAGCAAGGCCATGAGAGATGGCACCCAAGGGCATGGCCATAAGAGATGGCTCCCAAAGGCATGGCCATCAGAGATGGCACCCAATGGTATGGCCATGAGAAATGGCACCCAACAGCCTGGCCAGGAGAGACTGTGCCCAATGGCATGGCCACCAGAGACAGTATCCAACAGCATGGCCACCAGAGATGGTACCAGAGATGGCCATGAGAGATGGTATCTGATGGCATGGCCACTGGAGATGGTACCCAACGACATGGCCATGAGAGCTGGTACTCGATGGCACGACCACCACAAGGGACGGTACCCGAGATGACCACGAGAGACGCTACCTGACCACAGGGCCGCGCGCAACGGCGCCCGCCGGCACGGCCGGCCGGCGAGAGCCGCCCCCTCACCTGCCATGACCGCCCGGTGAGGGGCGTCGATGATCACCAGCTTCTCCACCATGGCCGGGTAGGTGGCGGCGAACTCCCAGGAGAAAAGCCCGCCCCAGTCGTGGCCCACCAGGATGCACTTGGGGATCCCTAGGGAAAGGGATGGTCACCCGTGAAGGCCGGGATGAGGGGGGGGGTCCCGCCGAGCGGCTCCTCACCCTTCTCGCCGCGGGTGCCCAGCGCCTCGATGACCTGGCGGATGTCCTCCAGCATGGCCTCGGGGCGGTAGCTGCTCTTGCCGGGGGGCTTGTCGGAGGCGCCGCAGCCCCGTTGGTCCAGGGCCACCACGCGGAAGCGGGTGCTGAACTCGCGCAGCTGG
>NW_020448187.1:11952-12929 GCF_003343035.1 Apteryx rowi
CCCCCCGGGGACCCCGGCGCAGCAGCACCCAGGGCACCCAGAAGCCGCAGATGGCCACTGCCGCCGCCACCGCCACCGCCGCCACGGCCACCCGGGCCACCGCGCGCCCCAGGGCCAGCAGCAGGCGCGTGGGCGCCAGCAGCAGCGAGCACAGCGACGGCAGCATGGCGCCCGCCGGGGCCGYGGGGTGCCACCCTGCCCCGGCACCCCTGGGGGAGGACATGGCACTGGGGTGGTCCGGCACTAGGGTGGCCCAGCACCCAGGTGTCCCATCACTGGGGTGTCCCTGGCACCAGGGTGTCCCAGCACCCAGGTGTCCTAGTACCCAGGTGGCCCATCACGGGGGTGGCCCAGCACCCAGGTGGCCCAGCACCATGGGTGTCCCATCACTGGGGTGGTCCTGGCACTAGGGTGTCCCAGCACCCAGGTGTCCCATCACTGGGGTGTCCCAGCACTAGGGTGTCCCAGAACCCAGGTGGCCCAGCACTAGGATGTCCCTGGCACCAGGGTGTCCCATCACCATGGTGTCCTGGCCCTAGGGTGTCCTGGCACTAGGGGTGTCCCTGTCACCAGGGTGCCCTAGCACCCAGGTGCCCCATCACTGGGGTGGCCAGACACTGGGGTGGCCCTGTCACCAGTGTGTCCCAACACCGGGTGTGTCAGCACCCAGGTGCCCTGGCACCAGGGTGTGCTGTCATTAGGAGTGTCCCAACACCTGGGTGTCCCTGTCACTGGGGATGTCCCATCAGCAGGGTGACCCAGCACCCAGGTGCCCTGACACCTGGGTGTCCCATTACTGGGGTGGCCCGGCACCAGGGTCCCCCCCCACCGGGGGTGTCCCATCACCGGGGGTCACCCCTGTCACCACCTGAGCCCATCACCGGGGTGTCCCGTCACTGGGGGTCACCCCGACACGGGGGCCCCCTCACTGGGGCACCCCAGCACTGGGTGCACCCGTCCATGGGGTGCTCGTCACT
>NW_020448188.1:0-13029 GCF_003343035.1 Apteryx rowi
TGGCGGCCGTGCTGGAGTACCTGACGGCCGAGATCCTGGAGCTGGCGGGCAACGCGGCGCGCGACAACAAGAAGACGCGCATCATCCCGCGCCACCTGCAGCTGGCCATCCGCAACGACGAGGAGCTCAACAAGCTGCTGGGCAAGGTCACCATCGCGCAGGGCGGCGTGCTGCCCAACATCCAGGCGGTGCTATTGCCCAAGAAGACTGAGAGTCATAAGGCCAAGAGCAAGTAAAACTCAGCAGAGGAGCGTTTCCACTTCAAAAGTAACCTAAAGGCTCTTTTTAGAGCCACCCACTCCATCATAAAAGGAGCTGTAGAACTTAAGAAAAAATTTTATTTTGTATGTTCTGTTTTTGCTGTCAAAAATAAGGTGTTTTAAGTGTCTAGCTTGTAGACAAGGAAATAAAAGTGAAACATCGAATTTCAAATAGACTGAAAATTATACATGTTAACCTTTGGAAATACATTCAACAAAAAACTACTCTGTATCAAAGGAATTATTTTGCTCTGGTAAGAATAAGAAAGACACAATGTTGAGTATTGCTGCAAGAAAGAATCATGCATCCAGCAATCCTTCCCTCTTTCAACTTAGTCCTATGGCAAAATGAAAGAAATCATTAATGATATTCAAAACAACCCTGCCCACCTCTAAACAAATTTCAAGTTATGGATTTTGTCATTTTCTGTTAACAAGGGGCATTCAGAACTGCTAATTTTTAATACAGTTTACTCATTGCTTTGAGCTATCATGTCCGCTGTCTGGAGTTTGCATAAATTTGAGAATAATTTGTAATGACTTGACAGGCAGTTTAAGGTTAAAAGGACTGTTGCCAGTTTTGATTCAATGCTATATATAGCACTGAATAACAAAGATGCTAAAATAGGCATGAAGATCAGTGGTTATAGGACAACAATCACATTCTAATAGTTCTTGAAAATGAACATGAAATTGCAGCACCACTAACACAATAGCAAGAGGAAAAAAGCAGATTTCAGTCAGCCTTTCTAAAAAAGAAGAGTCATAGACAATAATAAAATATCAGAGAAGACCTTTTTTAGTTGTTTATGCTATGAGAAATAAGCTGTGTTTTTAAATGGTTTAAATGTGGTCTTCATAAAGTGTATGGGAAGGCTTTCCCTCTCTTCCTAGCAGCCAGTCATTTTAGAATAATAGATACTTCAGAGTTAAACGTGCTACTTTAAATCTTACTTCCAATGCAGGAATCAATCACTGCACAACGTGACTGTAACATTCAGCATTCTGCTTTAAAAGGAGAAATGTAAATGATAAGTTGGTAAAGTTTTATGGTGTAGATGCATGGAAAATCATTTGCAGCAGTGTCTCCTTAGATAAGGATGACTCAGATTTTCACCAACTGAATTGGATCAAAATAAAAACACTGCTGAATACAAAGTGTTAGGGTATTGATTATAATCTATAGTGAAAACGGTGTGAAATTCTGATGTGACCTAATATATTAAGATAATTAATGCTTCTGCAACACAGCAATAGGTAACCATGTCTGTATTGTGCACACAGAGCAACATAGTGCTAACTGCTCTACTTTAAAAAGTCATCTCTTTCTAGGACAAAAACAGTCCTTCACAGATCTTTAATCTGCTTTCTGCCCTGTTACATAATGTACTAATTTAATTTATTTTAATTATTTTTAAAAGGGTAAAGGATTTTGGACAAAGAAGCTAATTTCTAATCCATATTCAGTGCTCAAGATGAGCCTGTGTTACTTCCTTCTCTTTGAAATCAATTTACGATTAAAATATCGGTTCAAATTCCTGGTTTTCAGTTCAGATTTAGAGAAGACCCTTTAAAGAATAATAATTAAGTAGTTTGGAGATTTAGTTGTGCAGGTCGCAGATTTTATTTAGAAGGAAAAACAAAAGTTTCTGTCTCCCGAGGTCTATCCAGGTCCAGGACTCAGGGTTTATCGACTCTTTCTTAACTCACCGTTTGCCTCTTCGAAGGGAAACTTTGCCGAGCAGAAAAGCAGTCTTCCCTTTTCACGCCGCTGCGAACTGGGGTGATTCGGTGGCAGAAATTCTGGAAAAAACACGCTTTTTTGACTCCTAAGAAACACAAAATGAGCGGCGAGAAGGGACCTTTCTGCCGTGCAGCGGGGCGGGCTCTGCAACGCACCAATCAGCGCGCGGCTCGTCTCTATAAATACGAGGCCACTGAGTTGCTCCAGGCCCAGTGGTTTCCCTTAATTCGTGGACGACGCTCGCCGCTATGTCGGAGACCGCGCCTGTTGCCGCTCCCGCCGTCTCCGCTCCCGGGGCAAAGGCCGCCGCCAAGAAGCCGAAGAAGGCGGCAGGCGGCTCCAAAGCCCGCAAGCCCTCGGGCCCCAGCGTCACCGAGCTGATCACCAAGGCCGTGTCCGCCTCCAAGGAGCGCAAGGGGCTCTCGCTGGCTGCGCTCAAGAAGGCGCTGGCTGCTGGCGGTTACGACGTGGAGAAGAACAACAGCCGCATTAAGTTGGGGCTTAAGAGCCTTGTTAGCAAGGGCACCCTGGTGCAGACTAAGGGTACCGGCGCCTCCGGTTCTTTCAAACTGAACAAAAAGCCGGGCGAGACTAAAGAAAAGGCAACCAAGAAAAAACCAGCAGCCAAGCCCAAGAAACCGGCGGCCAAGAAACCCGCGAGCGCCGCCAAGAAGCCCAAGAAGGCGGCGGCGGTGAAGAAGAGCCCCAAGAAAGCAAAGAAGCCGGCTGCCACCGCGGCCAAGAAAGCGGCCAAGAGCCCTAAGAAGGCAGCCAAGGCTGGCCGCCCCAAGAAGGCAGCGAAGAGCCCGGCCAAAGCGAAAGCAGTGAAGCCGAAGCCTGCCAAGCCCAAGGCAACCAAGCCCAAAGCAGCCAAGGCAAAGAAGGCAGCGCCGAAAAAGAAGTAAAACTATTTAGAAAAAATTGTAGAGTCTACTCCTTTAAATAAACCCAAAGGCTCTTTTAAGAGCCACCCACTTACTCTCAAAAAGAGCTGAAACACTGCAGTTACTGCAGAATCAAAATCAAATACAATGGAGAGGGATTTACGCGAGAAAGAAAATATTCGGAATTCAGGCGCTTTTGGTACAGTTTGCTGGCAAGATAAGGATTTCCAGAAAGTGTTTTATTTACTACGTGTAAATCAGGAGCCTGTGATAGTGGCGTTTTCCCCGCCCCTCCCCCACTTTAATTTCTCGGCGGTCCCTTCCGCGTGCGGTGCGTCACGGCGTCTGCCAGGGAGGGGCGGTGCAGAGGAGCGGCCCTAGTCCCGCGAGCTCCCCGTCTCTGGGACACCAGGGGGAATTTAAAAATCGCGCGCTGAGCTCGGATTGGTCCATTCCGGCCGCCCAGCCCCGCCCTGTCACGCAGTGTTGGCAACCGCGCCCCCTCCCCCCCCCCGGTCGGGCCTGTTCCCTTTCCCCTTCGAGCAGAGCAAGCGCCTTCCGCTCTAGGGGGGGGGGGGGAAGCGGAGCGCAGTCACCCTGCTCTGCCTTTAGCCAGCAGAAAAACGCTGTCCGGTAGCACAGCTTCCTCAGGCGGAATTTCTATTTTCGTACTGAAGAGGTGCGCCAGGAAGTTTTGTGTCCCTAGTCTCTCATATCCTTCCCCTCTCCCCCTTCTCTGCACATAGATTGTTCCCGGCATGAGCCTAGGGACGTACTAAAAAAGAGAACCAGCACCTACAGACTTCGTGGACCGGCGTTTCAAGTCAGAAAACAATTCGTAAAGAAGGTTCCTTTTCTATCTCCAAATTTTCGAATACTAACAGCTTCTTTATTAAAAAAAAAAAAAAGTGATCGGGAGGATAGTACATTGGACCGCAGTAAAAGAAAAGCATCTAGAAGACTTGGATTCAGTAACTGCTTTCTAAGTATTCATTAAGGACAGAAACGATGAGATTTTCTCTTCCTGGGTGAATATTTGCAGTGTTCAGAAAGCGACCTGTGTTCTTAGTAACAATTGAAGTTTTCTGCCTAAACTATAAAGCAACAGGGACTTAAACCCACTACCTACCTTCCCCCGAGAGACTTCCAAACAGAAAAGTAGAAACACGAAAATTAAAAAGTTGCTTGTTTTCTTTGCCGCATTCAAGTCCAGAATCGGTAACATTAATAGCTAAATATAGCTCAGTACGTCTATTATAAATTGCTACTTTTCATCCAGTTCAGAACTCTCCAAACTTTCAAACAGCTACTTTTTAACTACTGAAATAGTTAAGTACTTACATTCTAGTTGTTTACAAAAAAATTATTTACATACCTTTCACGAACAATAAAGTAACACAGCTCTTCTACTTGAAAAAATAGGTGGCTCTTAAAAGAGCCTTTGGGTTAAAACTGATGGTCCAGGACGCTCTACTTGGAGCTGGTGTATTTGGTGACGGCCTTGGTGCCCTCGGAGACGGCGTGCTTGGCCAGCTCGCCAGGTAGCAACAGCCGCACGGCGGTCTGGATCTCTCGCGACGTGATGGTGGAGCGCTTGTTGTAGTGAGCCAGGCGCGACGCCTCGCCGGCGATGCGCTCAAAGATGTCGTTGACGAAGGAGTTCATGATGCCCATGGCCTTGGACGAGATGCCCGTGTCCGGGTGCACCTGCTTCAGCACCTTATACACGTAGATCGAGTAGCTCTCTTTACGGCTCTTCTTACGCTTCTTATCACCTTTCTTCTGCGTCTTAGTCACCGCCTTCTTAGAGCCCTTCTTGGGCGCGGGCGCCGACTTCGCTGGTTCAGGCATGCCGAGAACTCACAGATCCCAGTGGAGCACTGAAGTACCTATTAATGCGATTACTCCCCTATTTATAGGGGCCTTATGCAAATCTGAAGCCTCCGCGATCAGCGTTCCTACTGGATAACGTCGCCAGTGACGTTACTTCTTGTACAAAGCTCTTTGCGATTGGTCCTTTGCAAATTCCATGCTACTATTGGCTAGCGATTACAATCATGTCAACCAATCAAAACGAACTCTTTCAATCGTTTAGGGTTCGGTGGCAGCGATTGTCGGGGGGGTGGAGAGGGGACGGAGGGCTGTAACAGGCCTGAGGTTGCCTGGTCCTCAAGTCCGCCGGGGTGCATACGCCCCTCTGGGCCTGAGGCCGTCTAGCTAGCTGTAGAGATAAATGTGGACATATACAGCGTGATAATCATCATTTTCTCTAGATACAGCCAGAGAAAAATGCAAGTTTTTTCTTCTTCTGTTAAATATAAAAATATATATATTTGTATACTTTATATAATAGCCTACGTTTATAACAGTCACGATTTAAATGTAAAGGAGAAAAAAAAATGTTATGGAAAATTAGGCTTGCCGGCCACCATAACAGGGTCTGACCCTAGGTTCCTGCTGAGGCAGAAGTTCAAAGTCAGATTGGAGAGAAATAAAATTTAATGATACACATGCGGTAATTACAGCTCGAGCTGGGTGCCTCTGAAGAGGGACCCTGAACAAAGAAATCCCTGGGCAATTATACCCTTACAATCTAAATTCCCCACCCCTTAAGCGATAGTTTGGACCAATAGTAATAATTATAGCTCGATTCTTCCCCTTCTTCACTGGGCCCCTTCATTGTCTCTAGGCAGGCTGCTTCTTTTCTTATCTTCAAGGTTTGCTACTCCTGCTGTCCGTGTAACTTCTTTATCCCTCCAGCTTTTACCGGCTCTGGGGCCCCCTTTTACTTATCTAGGTAAAAATTCACAGCTTGAGGCCTAAGGCTTCAGCAAATTTAGCTACTAATGCTAAGCAAGTTATGCTAAGCAATTAATTCTAGACAGCTTCAGTCCAATATTCTCTAACAAATATAACCCAAAAAGTTACTCAGGGTCTGGGATACTAATCATTGTTAATAGTGTTTGAAATAAATTCTTCTGGCCCACATGTACATGGTTTGTCTTTCAGAATGTTAAATGAGATGGAAGTTGTGATCTCATTTGCGAATTGGAAGAAAGAATGTGGACATTTTTGAGATGTAATAAGTATTAGATGAATTTAAATAGAAAGCAAGATATTTCTGGTAATAAAAATTAAATATGTATTTAAAATTGAATTCAGAATTTATCACAAAGCAGATATTCAATCTGTTTTCTTGTTAATTGCACAAACAGAAATGCAATTGTTCAAAAGACTGTAACGATTTAACAATATTAAGAATTCTAATGTATTAAGTTTTTTTCTGATATGATAGAAGAATAAATGCTCTTTGATGGAGTGTTACTCTATATGTTTAAACAAAGGTGTGTTTATGAGGGTTTTTTTTTATTATTATTATTAAAATGCCTTGTGGCTCATTGTACAATTACAATTATACATTCATTCATTAGTAAAGGAGAGCATGAAGTTAGGACTGGATAACTTGGCATCACATAGCTAATGCTATAATGGTGCTATATTCTTTTGTGGCCCTAAAGGCCATTCAGGGTCTATAGACTTACTTGGTTTCAGAGGAGACAGATGGCATGGGCAGAAGAGTCCTCCTATCTGGCATATGTAACTGTAGTTTAAAATGAATAAGACTGCTAAAATCACAACAAAACCAAGTGCTCAAGGAGATAATATGAATAAGGATAATGTGAGAGATCCTGGCGCAAAGAATAAAAAAATATCCCTTCTCTCATCAGATTGCTCTTGCTCTTGCTTTTGTTTTTTTGTTTTTTGTTTTTCTTTTTTTCTTAGCTGAACGCATGAACACAGTGCTGGATACACAAAGACTTCCAGCCTACTGTTCCAAATACTGCCGTCTGAAGGAAGGCTGAGGACAGGGTGAGGCCTTTCACCTTCCCTGTAAGGCTTGTCAGTGAGTGTCCCTGCTGTGCTCAGCAGTTAAGCTGGGGAGACACAAAAGCAGCTATCAGTGTTGGGGAGAGCAGCTTTGTGCTGCCTCCCTGATGCTCCAACCTTCTGCTTTAATGCCCCCCCTTCCTCCTCCTGCCAGGGTCAGGGAACAGGGTGGGTGTTCACCCACCTCTGTTTGCTCTGTTTCCCCCACGGCTGCCACTGACCTCTGGACCAGCTTGGACAGAGCCCAATAAGGCAGGCAGGAGCTGCATCTGCCTTTTGGAGAGGCCTAGAGACAGTTCTCTCTTTCTCAGCAAGGCAAGAGAAGAAGCCGGGGTGCTCCATCTTCTAAGCATTAAACAATCCCTGCATTTGCTGTGATCCTTACAGCTTCCTTTTGGCATAAACTTTACCTGAAAAAGTGGTCCATGGAGAAACCCCTCCTTGGCAACGGCAGTTCTTCTCGCAAACATCTATGAAAGTCTGGGACTTGACATACCACTCTGGACAGTGTGGCCTGGGCTCCCCGATAATTCATTTGAGTCTTTTGGTCAGTTCCAGACAAAAGTGACAGATAATCTAGGTCTGAGAGAGACTCAGTTCCAACAGGTTTTGTGAAGATCAGGTAAGGAGTTAGAACAAATCCAAATTAGACCCTCCCCTGAGTAAAGGGGACTGATACGACCTGAATAGCTACTGCTTGGTTTTAGCCTGTCAACTGAAAAATCAGCACGTAACTGGAGGCCAGTTAGTTCTGATGTACTTCTTAAAGAGATGGTTAAGAAAGAACTGGAGAGGGCTGAAAGCAAAATAATGAGGGCAGAAGGCAGTTGGGAGAAGATTAGTAGATGTCTATAAAGGAAACTGAAGTTCTTGAAAAGAAGGGAAGGTGAAACTTTAGAAGTGATGGTGGAGGAGCTGAGATTATTGCATTGTTGGCATGGTCAGGCTATAGGGACATAGAAATCAGGTTTTCATTAAATCTCTTGATAATCTAAAAAACTGTTCATGAAAGGAAGTGGACAGGAAGTTCTTAAGGTCATTCATCCCGCTTTAAAAACAATGGAGATGCTAGTGATTGACCAAGGCCTTGGAGTGTCCAATAGAAATAAACCTTTCTAGTTCGGAACCCTGAGTCTGAAGGCAGAGAACAGAGAAAAGGCTTCAATAGCAGCTCCAGTGCAACTCAGGAGTCTCAGCGACCAGCCCACTTCACACTACTAAATGTACTGAACTGCAGGGCACTGTTTTTTCCCTGGTGGTGTTTCCTGCAGGAGAATATCTTGTCTTACAAGCTGGCAGCTTGCATCAGTTCCATTAACTCCTCCAGCTGGAAGTTCCTAAGAGGCAATGAAAAGACACTTATCCATGATAAAGGCAAATCTGATGTTAATGTTTTGCCACTACAGCTCCTGGGTGGGCTCTGCACAGATTTTTCAAGAATATACCCTTTCTCATTCTGAAATCCAAAGTCAGAAACATAATTCTTTTCTGTCAGTGCTTGTTGCCCAGACTGGCTTCAGGAAAAATGGAATTCACAAACCATATCTTATCCCTTATCTCACATTCTGTGGCCTCTTCAGCCAGGACTGCTGGAGAACCATATATCTTATGAGGAAAAGTGAACAATCTGTGCATCAGCTTTGGCTTACTGAGTACACTGCTGATGCCAAAGGCTCCTGGGAGAAAAAAAAAATCATCCAAAGAAAGCAAACAGAGGAGAAAAAAGGGCTTTTAAAACCAGTAGAATGGACGTTAGATGATTTATCTCGATTTCTGAACTTCATTTCATTTTAGGTGGGTGTATTGCACTGTGTGAGAAACAGGGAAAAGAACCAAGGAGGGGTCCCAGGAAAAAGTCCTAGAACAGCTAAACCATCAACGGAACACGTTTAGCATAGGGCATTAGGGTTATTCCAAATATACTAATGCTGAATCACAGCTGTCTACATGGATGTGATTATTTTGGCAAATTATTTTCTAAGTGTGTGATGCACCTTCGAATCAAATCTGAGGAGTCTCCTTTGAAGGCTGTTGGTAGCTGTTGGGAGACCTTTTAGATGTTGAGACTGAAACATTAAACCTAATTGTATTATATGCCATATACCTAGCCATCTGAAGTACAAGTATTCTATCTTTATATTTTAAATTGTTGAGTGTCACTATCATCTGAAGACTTTCTAATAAGTTAGGCACTTTATAAACACACGGGCCAAATCATTTCAGCAATATGAAATCATGGCAGTGGAAAAGCTATGAATTGGAATAAAAGGATAAATGGAGAGGGGGGAGTTGTACTGTATTTTCTGAAATAGATGACTTTTAATGACTTGAGATTTCCAAAGACAATGAGGAAAAGATGAATCATTACAATGATGTGCTCTTCCCTGTGACAGTGGCTACATAAATGCAACTAATAGAAACAAAAAAAGTGTGTTCCAAAAACATAGCTATAAGCAGAAATAATAGGAAAAGGAAAACTATGACATTTTGTGTATCAACAAAATGTATATGTCAGGTATGAGTATGTAGCTGAAAATGAACATATACATGCCACATTGATAAAACATTTGAAGCAATCTGGAAAATTATTTTGCATACATTCATTGTATTGACATGCAAAGGATTTTCTTCACAGGAACCTCACTCCAATCAACAAAAAAAGGCTACTTGATGCTTGAGGCTCACAGCAATGTGGGTGATGCAAAGGAGTTAAACCAGAAAGAAATCACACGAACGAAAAAAAAATCACAAAGGAAAGATCAATTAATCACGCTACTAAGCTTCATTTATAAAAACACGGATGAGCCGAGGAGCCACCACCGCCCCCCGAGCTTTTGTTGGAGCGACGCGAAATGGCGGCGGCGGGGCGGGGCGGGGCGGGGCGGGGAGGCTCCGCGGGGGGCGGGGCAGCGGCGCTCCCGGACTCGCGCCCCCATTGGCCGGATTATGCTGCAGACCCGCGGCCGGCGCCAGCCGGCGCCCGCCGGGGCCCGGCTCCCCCCGGCTCCCGCCCCCCCGCCGGCGGCCGGGCGAGGCCGCGGGCACCGAGCGCCGGCCCGGCCCCGCTCGGCGGCGCCCGCGCGCGAACGTCCCCGTCCCCGGGGAGCGGGGGGGAGCGGAGGAGGAGAAGAGCCCGCCTTTGGGCTGCCCCACCGCCCCGCAGTCCCCAATCAGGTCGGACCGCCGGCGATATATAGCGGGCACGGTCGCTGCTTCCCGCCACACATACCTTAACTTGGGAGTAGTGCGATCATGTCTGGCAGAGGCAAGGGCGGGAAGGGGCTCGGCAAGGGGGGCGCTAAGCGCCATCGCAAGGTGCTGCGCGACAACATCCAGGGCATCACCAAGCCGGCCATCCGGCGCCTGGCTCGGCGCGGCGGCGTGAAGCGCATCTCGGGGCTCATCTACGAGGAGACGCGCGGCGTGCTGAAGGTGTTCCTGGAGAACGTGATCCGTGATGCTGTCACCTACACGGAGCACGCTAAGCGCAAGACGGTTACGGCCATGGACGTGGTGTACGCCCTGAAGCGCCAGGGACGCACTCTGTACGGTTTCGGCGGTTAAGCTACTCTCGGGAACGGTCGCGCTTGTTTAACACAAAGGCTCTTTTCAGAGCCRCCCACGTTGTCGGTAGAAGAGCTTTGATCACTGATTAAGCAACTAATGTTTGCGCTGTTTATGGCTCCTAGTTTCTGGGGAAATGTGCGGGGGGGAGGGCGGGGGGCAGGGTGGCTGGGCATTTGCGCGTAACCTTGCTTCCGTCTCTTTCCCCCCCGTCTCCCGCATATGCTTTTAAGAAAAAAAAACTCTTAGTACAGGAGAAACGTACCGCCATTACTATGAAAAGAGGGAGGCGGGAACAACATCTGGACTCGGCAGAACAGTGTTTCTGTGCCGAAATCGGGGGGGCTGCCTGCTGCCCCCTTCCCTGCGGGCCGTCTTTTAAACGGGAGTGGAAGGGACAGGCAAGCGTGAAAAGCAGGCAYGCGGGCATAAACCCCAGGCAAAGCGGGGAAGGGCGAGAGCCACGTCCCAGCGCCCCGCCGGACAGCGGCTTTGAAGAAGCGGGCTCGCACGGGCAGCCCGTAAGATGGCGGGGCCTTTTTCTCCCGCGCTGGCGCGCTCTGTTCCGGGGCGGGGCGAGGGCAGAGGGAGAAGAGGGGGAAGAGAAACGGCTCGAAGCACTTGTAGCGCCCTAGGTACTGCGCTGGGAAGAACTAGCTGCGAGCCCGCTGCCAACACACCGTTTCTTCCCCCACACACACTGAAGGGTGCCTCGCGGGCCAGGCACCGCTCTCCGCTCTGCTCCCCGCCACCGCGAGCCTTAACCCGAGTAGCCCAGGCTTACCAGGGCGGGGGGGGGGGGGCGGGGAGGATCCGGCACTAACTGCTGCTGCTGTGCTCTGCCTGCAGCGCTGCCAGCCCACCTTCCCGGCAGCAGCGCAGCCCGCGCCCGGCACAAAGCGCCAGCCTGCCCCCAGAGCGCGGATAACAGCTCTTCTGCGTGCCCGTGTGGCGGCTCTTAAAAGAGCCTTTGGGTTTGGCGGTCGCCAAGAGGCGCCGGCAGGAGCCTCAGGCGCGCTCGCCGCGGATGCGGCGGGCGAGCTGGATGTCCTTGGGCATGATGGTGACGCGCTTGGCGTGGATGGCGCACAGGTTGGTGTCCTCGAAGAGCCCCACCAGGTAGGCCTCGCTCGCCTCCTGCAGCGCCATGACGGCCGAGCTCTGGAAGCGCAGGTCCGTCTTGAAGTCCTGCGCGATCTCGCGCACCAGGCGCTGGAAGGGCAGCTTGCGGATCAGCAGCTCTGTCGACTTCTGGTAGCGCCGGATCTCGCGCAGCGCCACCGTGCCGGGCCGGTAGCGGTGCGGCTTCTTCACGCCGCCCGTGGCCGGCGCGCTCTTGCGGGCCGCCTTGGTGGCCAGCTGCTTGCGCGGCGCCTTCCCGCCCGTCGACTTCCGCGCCGTCTGCTTCGTCCGCGCCATCTTTATCTATACACTTTTCTGAGAAAACAGAAAAAAGGGGAGAGGTTACTGCGGCCCCTATTTATAGCCGGCGGCTCCCCCTCCCCATTGCCAGATGGGGAAGGACGAATCTCACTGGCGGATTCGAAACAGCCTCCACCTCCCGCATCAGCCCCAGGCTCCCTGCTGCCCAGCCCTCTCCAGGGGGCGTTGCAGTGTTTTTCTCTCCGATCTTATTTTAAAGACCGGGGGAGGGGAGGGGGAATTGAACGCTTATCTTTTCAGTATTTCCTTCGGCTCTTCTTCATGAGTGAATTAAAGCATTGAAATATGGTTATAGCATGCACATAATTACATATTTGTACACAATGGTTTTTGATGTTCTTTATTGTCTGAAATACAGAGTAGCATAACATCTTTTGTCTTGGACGGGTATAGGAAAGAAGTGTTCAGTTCTTTAAGAAATACTTGTTTGGTTCTTTATCAATAAGAGAGCAGAAGCCACTGCATTAGTAAATACTATAGTTCTTGTACATTAACTCTTCCAACACGTTAATTATTCTCCTCGCTCACCTGAATATGAGCTACAATTGCTATAGTTATATTTTAGTTTTATAAAATACCTAAGTTAAAAAAAACTCCTTCTTTACTCGAAACATATTTGCTACTATTTTGGAGGAGAGCCGTTATGCAGAAAACAAAATATTATACCAAAAGCACAAGCCAACTAGATAACTACGTGATTATCATTTAATCATGTAAAGACAGGTTCAAAGAAGGAAGGCAATGAAAAGAGCACCTCCCTGACAAAACTAGTGAAGAAAGTGAGTCAGAGCTCTTTGGGTTAACGCGGGCGTTTCAAATTGGCCCAATGAGATCGGCACTTTCAATCAGCCAATTGAGAAGAAGAGCACGGATATAAATAGGAGTCAGAGCAGAGAACAGATTTCAGTTTTCTTTGTTCAGCCTTTATTGGCGTTAGGGGAGGAGACTTGAGGATGGCGCGGACGAAGCAGACAGCGCGGAAGTCGACGGGCGGGAAGGCGCCGCGCAAGCAGCTGGCCACCAAGGCGGCCCGCAAGAGCGCGCCGGCCACGGGCGGCGTGAAGAAGCCGCACCGCTACCGGCCCGGCACGGTGGCGCTGCGCGAGATCCGGCGCTACCAGAAGTCGACAGAGCTGCTGATCCGCAAGCTGCCCTTCCAGCGCCTGGTGCGCGAGATCGCGCAGGACTTCAAGACGGACCTGCGCTTCCAGAGCTCGGCCGTCATGGCGCTGCAGGAGGCGAGCGA
>NW_020448189.1:0-13025 GCF_003343035.1 Apteryx rowi
TAGCTGGAGCTTTTCCCACGAGCTTTTCCCAGGAGAAGTCAAGGCCTCCTGCAGTTGTCCTTGCCTAGCTTCCCCTTTCCTGTTCACAGCGATCACCTTCTAGGTCCTCGGGGGTCCTCAGAAAGCCCACAACTTCYAACAAGATCCTCAAGTTCTAGTCAGAGCCCAACCACTGCTGCGCAAACTGCTGTGTCTGTTCGCTGCCTCTGTTCGCTGCGTATATCCTCTACCCCCAATATTTTGTGCTTGACTTTAGTAGTATAATGACAGCAACTATTCCCTGTGTTGAGTGAAAGGTGCAGTTAAGGATATCAGGTCTGTTGTAGGAAGTTTTTGTGCACCTGACACAAAAGGGAGATTGTCCAGTGGTGATAGTACCAGCTAGGTTTGGTAAGAGTTGAAAAGAAAGGATTTTGTTGAAGAAAGACTGAAGAAGCCTTCCAGTGTTGCCTAGCCTTTTTAAAAGTAACTAGAAGACAACTTAGAAACTGCTTTTAGTCTCTGTTCTGGAGGTAGAACTACTTGCAAGACTCCATCTACATTGCAAGACTCTGGCAAAATATTTCACCTGACTGTTGCCCTCTGCCTAAAGTGTGCCACTGAGACTTATTGAAAAGTTATTTAAGTGGGTGTCTGTGAGTTGCTTTTCTGTCTTTTATTTCCTGTCCTACGTGGACTTTTTTTTGGGGGGGGGAGGGGGGAGCTCCCAGAAGGTAGTGATTTTCATGTTTGCTTATGCCCTTAGATGGCTTAGTAATCTTTTGTCTGTTGCTTTCCTTGAGGAAGGAGGCAAGCTTTACGTCTAGGCTGGGGTAGTACGTTGTTGCTAGTAACGCCCAGAAACCTTGGGTGCTCGAAGGGGGTGTTACTGGAAGGCATGTGAGAAAGAGGCTGAAGAAGCTGTGGTGGGAGAAGTAGCTGTGCGTGAGCCAGGTGGGAGAGGTGTGTGGGGTATTGCTGAGATGCTGTAGTGGTGGCAGTAGCTGCCTGTGGAGAGACCTTCCCATGTTTCTGTTGGAGATGATCCATGAGGTGCTTGGAGGGGAGAACTCTGGGACCTGAAATGTAATGTTGAGAGTCTGGGCCCTGTGTGGGGCACTCAGTCTGTGAGAGACTTCTCTGTGGCTGCCAACCCCTATTCTGTCTGTGCTTTGCTCAGTATTGAGCCACGTATGGAAGACCCTGACCAGAGTCAAGGAAGGAAGAGAAAATCAGGAGTCAAGTAATTAATATGCCTTATTGTTCTTAGGTGTCATGTATCTTGGAAACCTCTGGTTCTTCCCCTAAATCCTTGTTACTGAAATTGTGTGGCTGTTCATCCTTTCTTTTCTCATGGTGACCTGGACTCCAGGCATGGTTTTCTGGTTGTGCACCTCTAYGCAAGGGCAGCAGTGAGAGCATTTCAGCTGAAAGTCTACAATCTTTTGGTCGAGGAAGTCTAAACCAGCCAGAGCACTTATGCTAAYATAGCTTCYGTCAGAAGCTATAGAATGAAACAAGCTCTCTCTGGAAAGAAAGAAAGAAAGGAAAAAAAAAATGGGAAGGAAAAAACCCTCATGGCTAGTTGTTGGCTGAAGTGGCTTTGTAAGGTGTTTGTGGAAAGGGAAAACATATGTTAAAAGTGTATGAGAGAGGCTTTTGTGTGCCGGTGATTTTCTTAGGTGTAGACTTAACTCTGTTCTCATAGGAGTGACCTTTGTAGTGTCCTGCTGTTCACAGTAATGGTGGATGATAAATTCCTTGTGCACCCTTTACTTAACTTGCTATTGAGTTTAGACAAGACTCTTAAATAATTCCTTTTTAACTGCAGGTAAGCAAGTTGCATCTGTTCTGGACGAGCCCAGTTCCATTGTTTATATTATAATTATTTGGGGAAAGTTTGTTTTGTGGTGCAAAATGAGAAGCTCTGCTTATGAGGTAGGAGCAGCATCTGTTCTTGCAAAATGACTAAACTGGTCTAGTGTGGAGTCTTGGAATTAAACCACTAGCAGCTGCTCTGCCTCAGTTCTTATAAATTTYCACCTGATATTTGAAAGGCTTGTTTGTCAGAGTTCAGACTTCCTGCTCAACCAGCCAGTATTAGGAAATTGTCTGCG
This sequence comes from Apteryx rowi, assembly GCF_003343035.1. NCBI lineage: Eukaryota > Metazoa > Chordata > Aves > Apterygiformes > Apterygidae > Apteryx > Apteryx rowi. Next base: position 2,097 of record NW_020448189.1, read on the forward strand.
TTATCACTCCTAAACTAACAACCTCGTACATGTAATTGTCCTTGAAAGCTGACTTGTGTTTTTTCCCCTGAGACTTTTCCATCTTTCAGTGCAGATGTCAAAGGTGGTCATACTTGGGGCCCAGAGTGGTCTCAGAGAAATGATGTGATCAGATGCAGAGTGTCCATTACCATACTGAATTGAATGAGTGGATACCATGAGGGTCCGTTTGGGGGCCCTCCCTGTAAAGGTGGATCTTTGGTGACAAGGAAAATACTCGTTTTTAGAGGAGAAGGGATGTATGTATGAACACCGTCAATGTCTGTGTGTTTGTTTGGTCTTCAGAGTCTTTGTGGTTTTAATGGTAACTCCTTTCCAAATGGAGACAGTCACCCTCCTGACTAGCCTCTAAAATGCAAGGGAACATCTTTCAGATGTCCATTTGTAACTCGGTGTGCTGGTCTTTAGTTTCAGTGAGCTAACTATGCTTGGATGCCAGTATGGTGTCAAATGTTCCTGTTTTCCCTTGCAGGATAATACCTAGCTTGCAGTCTTCCTCCCCAGTAGATCACCAAGCACTTTACAGAGGAGGTGCTGGTGGCTTCTCTGTTTTCCAACTAGTGAAACTGAAGCAGAGAAAGAAAAGGGCTCCTGCCATATGTTGATGGGAGAAAGTGGGAAAGGACCCCAGCTCTTCCTTCTCTCCCACTCTTGCTGCTCTGAAAGAATGGTGCTGCAAGCTGATGTGATGTTTTCCCTTGTTTGTGTATGCAACGGAGGYTGCAGCCAGATTCAGCTCTGCAAAAAGCCTTTCTTAAGTGGGAGGTGGATTCTTCAGAATGGAATGTGACGACACAGAAGCACTTTATTTCTGTCTTTCTCTGCTTCTCTCAGGTGTTACAGACCAGCGGAAAATGCTCATGACCAGGACGGATGCATGAAACAGGCCAGTGCAGGGGTAAGCTTCTGTTGTTTATTATTTTTTTTTTAGGGATTGAGTATTTTCAACCATCAGTGTTTACACTCTTATGTGTATGTTGTTGAGTAAAGAATGCTCTCATGCCAGTTGTTTTTCCCCATGGGAAGGGGGAACATTCTTCAACAAATGGCACTTTCACAGAGGTTTTCCACTATCACTTTTTTTTTGTTTTGTTTTTGCTGTTTCATTCTGAGCACTCTGCACTATGCTGTTTTAATCCTTTCCCTCTTATCTGCTGGGTAACCCTTGAAAGTCCACAGTGCACCAGCTTAGTTGCCTTGCAGTACAAGGTTGCAGTGTGTGTTTAGTCTCCTCTTAGGTGTTTTGTGAGATATGTGGTGCATCTGTTGGGTTTTCAGCTGTGATAAGGACTGAGATCAGAAATACAAGCTTAGCCATGGCAATGAGCATAATTAGTCTGAGTCTCAACTGAAGAGCTATATAGGGAGGCTTTGCTGAGCTTCTTAATGCTTGGTGCTTGCTTACTCAAAGCAAAGCAACTTTGTGGCTCTCTTGCTCTATTTAACTGTGGAAGCAGTAGCACATGGGTGCCCAGTTTGAAAGCAGCCATCCCTGAGAAGGAACTGGGGAGTTTGGAAAGGGAAGAATTTGCTGGTTCATTGGTTGTGTGTACAGAATATCCTTCTTGCGTTTTAATGTGTGAGCAAGACTTCTGGTGTTGTCTGCTAGTCAGTCTGCCCTTGCTTGCTAGCATTTGGCTTGGAAAGGGCTAGCAAAAGGAGRGTTTCCTAAAGCCTGCTGAGTAAGGCTACAGTATGCAGAAAAAAGGTATTTTTTGTGTTTGGTTTACACTGCTTCATCAAGAAGGAGATGCTATTGCAGATCAGAGTGTTGTATCCTAACAGGCCCCATGGCTTATTTGCCTTCCTTAAGCAGACTTGGATGCCAATTTCCATATTGCAACCGGTCAAATACACAGCGTGGAGCTCTGATTGCCTGACTCCCGTGTGGTCACGTCCGTGTCCCCTTTTGTTTTCAGCTCAGTTCCCTTTGAAGCTCCCCACCTTCAAGACCTTCCAGGCTCCTGTCTTAGGTGCCATGGTGTGGAGAATGCCTGCTGTAGTTTGCTTAAAGTTCAGTGTTGCAAGGGCTGCATGTGATGTGGGAGAAGAGGCGTTTGCTGTCCTTGTGTTCATTCCTCAGCTGCTTTTTGTCTTTTTGTGTTTGCTAGTCCCCATGTTTTCTGTCAGCTTCCTCTCTCGCACTTGTTGCCACCTACATGAAAACAGATAACAACAACCCTACCCTTCCAAGTTAGGACTCTGAAAGAAAAAAAAAGACCAGGCTGCTGTTGCTAACTGAGCAGGAAACTGAGGAAGCCAGTGATCCTGTGCCCTGAAACACTATGAGCTGTTTCCAAGCTCTAACTTAACAGGCTTTGACAGGCCTTGTTTCAGCTGACTGCTGCGCACAGGTTAGTGTGCTCGGGACTTTGTCTTGTAAGCCCTTTCCCCTGTAACTGTGTTTTTTTCCGGCCATGGTGAGAGGGGTCCTTGTTGCATTTGCAGAAGGCAAGCCAGAGGAGATCATGAGCAATGCTTTCTAGCTCCATGTCACCCGTGAGGATGTCCACACACTAAAGGAGCTTGGCTGGCTCTGGGATGAGTTAAAACCTGCTGCAGCGCAGTGGTGTTCTCATGCAGTGTTTATGGAAAAATACCCCTTGACAGTGTATGTGAGTTTTCCAAGTTCTTTGCTGACCCCCTGCTGTAGATATCTGAAGTATCTGTGTCTAGGTTCTGATTTTCAGCCTTGAAGGGCGCAGTATGTCTGAAAGCAGCTGTACTTCTTGTCTGGTGCTGCTTCCCAGAGTTAGTCACACTCAAGTCCAGATAAGTTGGAGTGGGTGACAAGCGTTTCTAGCAAACTCTGTAGAAGTAACCACACACAAAAGTCCAGGAACAGAAGCTGCGACTGGAGTTCTCTCAGGCAGCTGCCTGCTCCAGGGTGGCCAGCAGGTAAGTGTTGCTGTACTTTTCCTTTGGTAAACCAGCGTCGTATTCTTCATCTCAAGCTCGCTCTTAATTATACACACCACGGACTGCCACGTGAATCTTGTGGTGTAAAGAAGGAAGGAAGGCTATGCAGTGGTTCATGCTTTCCATAMTTTGTTCTATCCAAAACTAWTTTCTGGGGGCTACACGACAGTGAGAAGATGGACCAGAGGAGTGTATGTCTCCCAATAGGATCGCATCTTAGTGCCCATTGACTGGAGAATGCACTGGGCACTGGTGGTGAGTCAAACTGGCTTTTCTTTAGAATTGGATGAGGAGCACAAGCAAGCAAGGCTAGTCCATTTTGGTGTTGTTCTGATGGCAGCCCAAGGTTGCGCTGTGTCTCATTTAACAACTGTGTCTTAATAACAGGTCACAGATGTCAGAAAAAAGACCATCAAATGCTTTGATGCCATGGGACACAAAGACAGGAAGCTTTGTGAACCTTTGTTGTAAGTAACTGCTCAGCCACCACTTCTCTGCTTTGACCCACAAGGGGGATTTCTTGGGTTTTCTCCCTTTAGCATATGATTAGATGTTCTTGCCTTTCTCTTAGGTACAAATGAACAATCTTTCTGGTTGACTTGCTGCAAGTTGGAGGTGAATTGTGACATCAGTTATTTATCTAGTCTCGTGTTGTCCCCTCCATGCGAGGTCTCGGATGCCTGGGTCCTGCCAACTTCCCAGTATATTCAGAGCCAAAGCTTTGCTGTCAAGTACATGGTACCCTCTGGCACCAATGGAGCAACTAACTTCATGGAGCAATCTACTGATTGCAAGGCTTTTGAGCAGAAGGAAGAATGTCAGGGAAGTGTTTCCTAGAAGCAGCCTGACTCAAAGAGGAAGCATGATGTCCATGGGAGGCCTTGCGTTCTTCCAAGAGCTTTGTAACTGCTCCTGGCACTCCCCTCTTTAAGAGCTTTGAAATTATTGCAGCTCTTTAGCATTAGCAAACATTTCCAGCTGTGTTAGCTGGCATAATAGAAACTGAGCTGGCCTCCTTAGATGTCTTTGCCACTGATGCAGAAGTAGTAAACATGATTACACCAACAGCTTTATGGAGCAGCRGGGCTGCTGAGTAGAATGAGATGTTGTTCCAGCCTGGACAACTCTTGGACAATGCTGAATAGCATATACCTAGGAAGGAGGATCACAACAGGGCAGTATATGCTGATGTTTTCCTCAGAGTATTCTTCCAGCAGGCTGTGGCCTGGGAACCTCTTCAGCCAGAGGAAGCAGCCTTAGATAGCCTTTGCTGTATGTGCTCTTTCAGAGGTGCACCCAGTCTATGGGCTGAAAGCACACCATGAATCTATGGAAGGGCCTAATGGGGTTCCTTGCTTGGATTTTCTGCTCTTTTTTTAATAACACTTGTTTCCTTTTGTTTAAACACTTGTTTAACTTTTGTTTCCTTTTGTTGTTGCTGTTGTGGTGGTGGTGGTGGTGGTGTTTTTTTCTTAAAGCTGTCTTGTTTTAAAAAAAAAAGAGTGGGTTCTTCACAGCCTGGAGTCACGCCTACGTGAGCACTACTTGGATTTGAAAAGGGAACTGGAACTCCTCATCTTAAAGGGCTTAACCTGTACTAATGAGCCTAAGCTGTTAGAGAAAGCTGATAAGCATCTTGTCCTGTTCTTAGTGTAGCACCTGAAAGGGCGAGTGGGCCAAGAAACCAAGACAGAGGAATATTCTCCCTCTGAGTTAGGAAATGCCACAACACCTGAATGGAAGCAACTGTGTGTTTTTTCTGTGAAGTAGGCAGCTTATGTGTCCAGAGACAAACCAGGTGAGAGAAAGCAGAGACTCACAGAGGTGAGTCAAGCTTCTCAACAGTTGCAGATGTCTTGCCCAAATGAGAGAATTGGGGAAGTTCTGTAGCTGTTAAGCGTGAAGCCTCTGGGGCCAGGGCTGGGGTTTTGTAGCTTCTCCATCTTTGGTGCACAGGAGCAGGGCTGGAACTTCCAAGAGGCCTCCACAGGGCTGAGCTGTGTGGTCTGTCTGGATTTGTGGTACCTGCTTCCCAGCAGAAGCTGTGCAGTTCCTTTTGGGCAAGGTACTGCAGCCAATGGCTTTATGATGTATCTGGTCTTTGTGTCTTTTGTGGAGAAATGTGTTTAACCCTTTGACCCGTTAAAACACTAGTTGTTTTCAGGAGCAGCTTTCAGTAAAGGGCTTGCAAGCTGTTGTTACTGAAGTAAATGTGTTTTTGCTGGGTTGTCATGTCTTGCGTGTGTTTAGGAGTGGGGTGGGCCAAGCCATGCTGCCCCCACAGTGGCAGGTGTCGAGTGTTCTTCGGATGAACTTTGTCACCTGAAAGAACTGGCAGCTGGATATTTAAGCCTAGTTCTGCCTCTTTCTAGTAGGATGTCATGATTAGCATCATGTTTTTCTGTTCAGAATCACATACCTTCCATGTGCAAGAAGATGGTGTAGGGAACAATCTGTCAGCAGCTGCTGTGGGACATGCCCTGCGAGAGTAGCGCAGTGATCACCTCCTGGTGAGGAACTCTCCTTTGAATCATGTTTCTGATGCCTTCTTTCAAAGGACACCATGCTTTGCTGCTGTGTCAAGGAGAGATTTCTTCTGTTTTTGGAATATCAATGATCTACTGGATTCCTAAAACTGGATAGGTGATGACCATGGCAAGACAGCCTTTATGATCTCTGGTTTGTAACAAATGCCTAGTGAAGCCCTTGTAGCTGGGTTTTCTTTTTGTTTGTGTCTCTCTCTGTTAGAGGCAGGAGAAAGCAGTAGGAGAAAGGTTTGCTGCCCTTGTGAGCCAGGAGATGATCTCCTTGTTACCCTGTCCAGTGTCTTGAGAGATTTTGTTGGACCCAGAGAGGAACTGAGGCCAAATGTTGCCTGAAGTTTCTGCTGCTCCTTTTTTCTTTCTGGTGAGTCACAGAGGTACATTTGTGACTATTCTGTGGGTATGAAGTTTGTATGATAAGCCTCTCGTGGAGGTGAAGCAAAGAGCAGCTGCATGTAGGTCCTTTGCCTGAGCCATCTCCGTGACTTTTGTGAGGCTCAAGAGACTAAGCTGTGCCCTGAATGCCTTTGTGTTGAATTGGAGGGGTCTTAGAGGAGGGATTTCTCAGGAGTCTGGCAAGCTGTGTGTGGGGCCAGCAGTGCTCTGGAGCTCTGCTGATGGCTGTGGGGCTGGACCTGCATCTCCTCAGATGCAGTACAATGGATGTGTGAGGGTGTGCAAGTGAGTTGGAGGGCAGGACAGGAATTTGCAATGGTCTTGGGCAATGGGAGAAAGAGTGGCCTATCTGTCCTCCCAAGAAGGAATGTGAAGAGGAGCTGAGAGCTGTTCTCCGAGGGCAGGAAGGAGGATTTGTGTTCCCAGGAACCTTCCCCTGGGAAGGACAGTGAATCGCTGGCACAGAGCTGGTGGTGTGAATGCTTGTGCCCCTCCAGGCACTGCAGGTCTTGCCTGTGTCTCCTGCCTAATGCAGCGTGACCACCCCCAGCCTAGACCCATACCTGCAGGCACAGCTTCAGGACGTCCTTCAGCTGCTGTAGCTCCAGGGGAGCCCTGGAAGCAGGAGTTCCCCTCCCCTGTGCTCCTCTTCATCCTCCCAGGGCTCGTTTTCAGCCAGAAATCCCTCTCAGCACAGAGCTGCTCCTCCTGCAGCAGGTCTACACAGGGCTGTAGAGGAAGGGCCACATGCTGTGGCAGCAGGGTTTTCCATCCCCCTCAACTGACTGTGACACCACCCCCTCATCTCCCTTCCCAACCTCCCGAAAGGGGGGAAAAAAGCTTCACTCCATTGCTGAAGATGGCAGGTGTCCTTGTTTCTCATCACGCTCCTTGAAGCCCCCCTGAGACCCCTGCCCTGTGGCTGAACTGCAGAGCCACGCTGTAGCCTCTTTGTGCTGCCCTCCCCATTGTGCCTCTGTCAAAGTCTGAATGAAGGGATGCCCCTGAGTTGCATGTCTGTGAGGGGGCAGCTACTGCCCTGAATTAGTTACAGAGGATAGACAAATTATTGCCTGAAGACTTTGGAAGAGAAGGGAAGAGTGTCTTTTCTGTTCTTCCTCTCCATTTCCTGCTTTTCCTAGAGCAGGAGAGCAGAAAATGGATAGCTYTTTTTATCCTGGCTCCCTTTCTTCCATTCTCTGTTTTCTGCACCTTTGTAATTCTCCCCCCTGCCCCCACTTATCTCTTTCCTTTGCATCCTTTTCAGATGACAACATTTTGCAAGAGGCAGCCCAGCCTGAAGCAGACCACTGCCAGGAAGAAGACCAAGCAAGGGAGAAAACCTCTTGCGCTCAGCTTCTTTTGTCCCCAGCTGTCACTTGGAATATGCAGGTTTCATGTCAAGTCATACAGGGTGTGAAAGACAGGAATAACACCAGAGGGGAAACCGTCACTTGAGCCCTTTCAGATAGCATCATGACACACAAACACAAACTATTGCAATGCAACAAGCAGAGACAGGCTAAAGGGAAGCAAGGTACCTGTTGTTAGAGAAGTGGTATCAGGGGAGCTGAAAGCAATGTGAGCTCCAGTATCATAAATGCAGAGTTCGATCAAGAGTCCCAAATACATATTTCTTCTTGCACTGGGATATGCTCAAGATGTCTCTGATGCATGAAGGATCGCTTTCAACGGCCAGAGCCACAAGCAGCATAAATCAGGGGAGTTGCCTCCTTCCAGTTCATGGAGTTCTGTCAGATTTGACCACTGAAGATGCAACCTTGGTTTCTTAAATAGCTGATAAAACAGGAGATGGCATTTAAAATGTGAGCGAAAGCTAATGGGAGAAAAATATTCCCATGTTTCGCCTGTTTCTCCTTTTTGAGGCATTCAGATGTGCCCGTCCAATTGTATTTCTGGGACATTTGTGGCCTGAATCCCCTGTGTGTCTTAGGGGATCCTGGCTGTTGTTAAGCTGCCTGGAATGCAGCATCACGGGCAGTGATGGCTGAGTGGCAGGCTTGTTTCCCAGCTGCCTGCAGAGAGGGGGAAGGTTCAGGGATCCTGTGTCACTGCTTCTTTCCCCCTTGCTGCCTGGAGACCTGAGAGCCTGTGACTCCTGCTAGCTTCCTCTCATACCCTGCTGACTCATCAACTCTAAAACTGTTGGCACAGGTCTTGACTAGAAGAGGAAATCCTTGAGTTTCCAATGCAGAAATAATCAGGACGTGCTGTAAAAATAGGGGAACTCCAATACCTGGGAGGAGGCACTCTGGCAGAGAAGGGGGGAAAAAAGTCCTTTGTGACTGTACTGTTAGCCTCTGAATGAATTTGCAAGAGCAGCAGGTAGTGGCACTGGGGATTGCATCAGCTGGAATTATCTGTCTGTAGCAATGTGGTGTTGTCATATTCCTACACGATGCGGAGCTCCACAGCAGTTCAGGAGATTCAAGCTTTGAGGAGAGACATTAAGTAAAGTTCTTGCTGTTCACGCTTTGTCAAGGCTCCTCTGAAGGTTTCTTAGGAAGGCCGATATAAACCCCACAATTGTGGCCACAATCGCTTTGCATTAAACGTTCTCCTGTGCCTAAATCCTGGTGTTAGACACATATGTGATGAAACTTCCTAATCTCAAGTCTCTGTGAAATACATGTCATAGTCATGCTGCTTTTCGTAGAGGGAAAGAATATGGTTTTGGGGGTCCAGTGCTACAACCAGCTGTGCACAGATGCACTCTTGCCTGTACTTGTAGCCCAGTTGACTTAGCCCAGTTGCCCTGGGACTCCATGCTTGTGTGTGCGTTATGGTCATTGGTGGCAGTGCTACTGCCTCCGTGCTAAAGGATCTTTTGAAAGGACAGACTTTGTAAAGGTCTAGCCCTTTTGCCCCCCCATTATTCTGGGTTCCTCTATCACTGTGCATACAAAGACAGTAACTATACTCTAGGAATAATAGAACTAACTATGAACTAAGACTACTATAAATGCACTAAGAATGCTGTAACTATAACTACACAGTAAGACTACTGTAAGCAACTCTAAGCTACTTATCCTAATACTACATTATAACATCAACTACTGTACCCTAAGAATACTGTAGCTAACTCTGAATTAAGAACACTTGAACTGCCCTAAGAATACGGTAACTAACTGTAGCTGACTGCACACAAAGAATACGATAACCAACCGTATGCTAAGTATCCTAATACTATTAATCCTAATAAGCCTATAATAATAATATAATCCTAAATCCTATAATAATGATAATCCTAAATATCCTATCCTATAAAATTAACTGCCATATCCTTAAAGAAGCCTTGGCAGCAGGGATGAGAGCATTTCCCGGGTGATGTTCTCTGTGCCACGGTGGAGGGGAGCCCTGGGAAGCACATTCCCCCCACAGTCAGCCCTGTCTCTGATGGCAAATCTGGGTGCCTGGTGGCCAGATGTGGGCCAGCAGGCAATACATGCCCTGGTGAGCCTTTGCCTCCCCCAGCAACTTCGGCTCAACTCTCCCTGGCCAGGTGCTGGCACCGCCTTGGTCTTCCTGGGGGAGTCATGCCCTGGCTAGTGGGGAGTGGGAGTCCTGATGCGAGGCTAGTGCCTCCTCTTCCTCCTCCTCTTTGGCCCCTCAGGCAGGGCAATGGTGCATGGGGTGGGCTGCCCCGCTGGCAGGGGTCCACCTCCATGGGCTCCTCCTCCTCCTCTGGGGGGAGGGTCCACATCCATGGGTTCCAGGGTGGCTGTAGCAGTCCCAGATGGTTCTACCTACCTTCCTCTTCATCCGCAGTGCCACCTTCCTCCTCTCACACAGTCATTCCACCTGGCTTATGGCTTGAGCACCTGTGGTGGGCAGGAGGGAGAGCTTGATCCTGGGCTCTCTCCCACTGCTGGCCTGGTCCTGGGTCTAGAACAGAGGTGCCGAGGTCATTGCTGACACGGGGAGGCCATGGTGACCGCATGCCTGGCTTCGTTCCCACCCACAGTGACCCTGCCTGGCTCTGCCCTGTGGAGGGATCCTGGGGGTTGGGGGTGCCCCCATGGGGAGGGGACTGCAGGGCTGCAGGCTGCTCTCCTTGGGACCCTTCCTGTGGATCATCTTGCTTGCTCAAGGGAACGGCTGCTCCTGTGCCAGCAAAGTGCTTTCGGCAGCCCCTATGGGCCGTGGGCTCCAGCCCCCCTCCCATGCTGGGCACCTTCTGCTGGAGTTGCTCCTGGGGGTCTCTGCCTGTCCCATAGCCCTGGAAGGCCCTGTTGGGGGGCCCAGCCCTCCTGGCATAGTCTCAGCAGTGCTGGGCAGAGGGGCAGCCCCACTGCCCTCAACCTGCTGGCCACATGCCAATGCCACCCGGCAGCTGGGGAGGTCCTTCATGCAGGATGTTTATCAGCGTCAAATACTCTGTGACCAGGTTCTTTTAGAACAACGCTGATGGGGTTTAATGGTGCTGCCTTGAAACACCTCACCAGTGGTCTGTGAAAGAAATGCAGACCTGGAGCTGGACAGAATGGGTTTTCAGGGAACAAAGATGTAATGCAGAAGGCAGGTCCATGGCGATAAGGCAGGTCCGAGGACAGACTGGGCAGTCAGACCATGGGTTGCGGTCTGCATCAACAAGAACCATGGCCAGGCAGGGGCACGGCTGTGGTGGAGAGGCAGATTGGCACTCCTCCGACGTTGCTGAGGCGGAGACTGAGAGCCCCAGGCTGAGCCAAAAGGGGGTCCTGGGTCCATAGGCAGGGGTGGATGCAGGCCCCAGGGGAGGCTGGCCAGGGCCACCAAGGCCTGTTAGTGCCCGCAGGGCCCGGACAGATTGCCGGGTCATCTTTATCACCATATAGGCCGTCAGTACTCACCCAGGATTTGTTGCTGTATTCCTCCRTTGCAGCTTGTCCCTGCTTCCACCTCCTGAATGCTGCCGTTTTTGCATTGGAGCTCTGCCATGAGTTTATGTTCATGTTTAGCCAAGGCAGTCTCATGACACGTCTGCTTGTTTTCTGGAGTATGCAAGGTAGTCCATTCTGGCACTTGGGGG
>NW_020448190.1:0-13023 GCF_003343035.1 Apteryx rowi
CCCTGCAGGCTGCTGGCCTTTCCACTCCCCACTCCCAAGCCCATACACACCTACTGAGCCCTGCAGGACCCACAGCCATCTGTATCCTGGCTCTGTCTCTCCCCACAGGGCCCAGCTCTGCCCTCAGGCCTGGTCAGGGGCACCTGCGAGGTCTTGCACAAACAGCCTCACCCCTTTCTCCCTCTAAGCATGAAAGTGGGGCTGGAGGCACCTTGGGTAGTGAGTCCAAGGGCAAAGAGACCTCTGAGGTATAAAAGTTTCTTGGGAAGGGGTGACTATTTTCCCCTGCATTTGGGGTCCTTGTGGAGTTTCCTTTAGGCTATCTACTTATGTTTTTATGCTCCCTGAAGATGCAGTGTTCCTGGCTTAGCTAAGGCCATATCTGGGGCAACAATAGCCATTTGTTCCTCAGGGACTCTCTCAAGGTGTATCTCACTCCCACTGCCACTTTTCACTCCTTGCTCTTCTCTTGAGAACCTTCTGCAACCTTCCAGTATGAGCTCTTCCCGCCCCAGAAGAGAAGCATTTTTCCATATTACAGACGTATGATCCTCCAGAAATGCTATCTACAGGCTCTTGTGTATCCCAGCAGCAATCCGCTCCCTGGACACCCTTTCTGGACTCTAGAGAATCTCTCTACTTTGAGGAGAAATGGAAGTTCTCCTGGAGGGAGTCTCAAAGTACTCTGATGGGACAAAGAGGTGGGGGACACAAACAAAGGAGACTCAAAGCAGATGTGCTCATATGACAGCAGCTGGGAGGGTTCCATGAAAAAATCCCTTGTGGGAATGCTTGGGAGAGGACACCTCATGGAGAACACAGCTCCCACACGTTTAAAGGAGAGTGATGATGCATGGGTTAAAAGGAGATGGTCCCTTCCACAAGAAGGAAGAAGAAACTGCAGTGTTAGGAGCGAGTTCTCCTTTCCAGTGAGGGAGGAGAACCCTAGTTTTGTTGGACTTTCCCAACACACTTGTGCTGTGAAATACTTTGGGGAGAGCCCCTCTCAAGTCTTTAGTGAGGAAGGAATCCACTCCTATTCTCTAGCAACACCATCACACAATCAGACTATGTTTCTTTCAAGACAGTGTTTATATTCCAAAGAGCCTCAGGGAACATCAAAGAAAGAGTAAACACCTCCACCACAGTCCTAACATATTTCCTACTGAAAAGGTTGGCAGACTCTCACAACCTCCTGCATATGCAGTCTGCTGTATGGGTGAATTAGTGCTTGTGCGTGTTCAGGGTGTAAAGATGCAGGTGTCAGAAATCATGTGTTGGCTTCCCTAATGCTTCAGCTTGGCTGTCTGACATCTCCAAGGGACTTTCCTCCCTGCACTCGGGATCATGTTGGGAGTAGACTGAAGTGCCTGCAAACTGAAACCAACTGCTTGGCTGAGTCAACCTCAATCTGGGGTAAGGCTGTTCCAGGTGTTCCCTCTCCATCAAAATTCACTTTGATTTCAGACTGTCAGCAATGGTTGCCGTTTCTGGAAGGAAGAAGTTTCTTGTATGTTACTGCCAGACTTTTCTTATATCATATTAAAACAGCAGAAATTGAAAAGTAGTTCCTCCATCACTTCACTGCCAACAAAATGCTCCAGGCTTCTTATTTCTGCCTGCACATGGCCCCAGTTCTCTCTCCCCCAACAACTGACAGACAGGACCCTCCGCTGAGGTCTTGTTCCTGTGAGCTCAAGTTGCCTCTGTCTGAAAAGGGCCTGCAAGTGGTGGACAGGAGAGAATGAAAGGAAAGAAAATAACAGGAAGGAAAATTGGGAGATGACAAGAAGAAAAGTATGTGCCAATGCAGAAATGCTGCATGCTTCTTGGGTTTGCTTTCCCCTCACAAGCTTTTTTAAGATCTAAAATTAAATCTATGCTGTCCAGACAAACAGGTGGCTACATAAGAGAGAGGCTTTTCAGGGCTGTCATAATTTTGCATCCAGCTGTCAGTTAGAGTGATACCAAACACAGCCCAGTGCTGTTTCCCACGAAAAGAGGAAAACATTTGCCAGGCCTACATTTTCCATTCTCTGTCTGCTTTTCCTTACCATCTCAAGGAAGATGTCAGTGTAGGGCCAGCTAAAGACAAAAAGAAGGAAACATCTCAGTCTCTTTGTTGTCCTAAATCCTACCTGGGAGCAAGGGAGAAAGGTCATACAACTATAATCTATCTGTCTACATATAACTCAGGTGTGATTGAGTTTACACACAGAAAGACATCTTAGAATGATCTTAGAATCATCTCCTAAATCTTTTTTATGCTCAGATAATCTACTTTGTCACCTCAGTCTCCCCTGGTTTGTCATTGGTATCAGTGACTTGGATGAAAACCACCTTGTTGAAGATCTTTCAGCATATTCCAAATCTCTTGGCAGACATTTGTTACTGTTGTAGGAGCATCAACAGAGTTGGTCTGTTAGAGAGTGTGTGAAGAAGCAACAAGAAAAAGATTAGGGTTTTCTTGGCTTCCTCTTTTTTCTGAAAGAAAATAACTTTTTACCTTAATGTCTTTAATCCACAGCTTGGATTCTTCAGAGATTGACAAAGCAAGTAAATAGGTGATTGCTTCACCTCTTCCTGTTTTTTTTCCCTAGAAACAAAGCATAGGTGATTTTAATATTGTTCTTTGGCTACAGTTTGCATTTATACTTCACAAAAATTAAAGTAACACCTTCACAGGTGTGATGAAGCATGTCAGAATACTCTAAATTCCAGTTCAAAGCAAATCACCTTAATAAATAAATACAATATCTCACCAACTGGATTCGAGTCATAGCTGCTTGGAACACCCAGCTTCCATGTGTACTGTGCGTACTAAGGGGAGCTACATACATTTTGTTTATTTGTGATACTTTTGTCAGGATAACAACATTTCTCAGAGTTCTGCTACCTCTGTACCAGAGCACCCAGTTGGGTGCCTATTGGGTATCACACAGCTCTGTTTCAGAAAGACAAATTTGCCCAAACTGAACTCCATGCCACTGCAGCTGTTTTGCTCCTGATACCTGACCAAGCTGGGGCCACTCCCTACCTCACAACATCATCTGTGATAGAGACCTACATTGAAGAGAGAAACAGGAAAATCAGATTGATATCACCTATCACATGCAGCAGTTGATCTCTGAACACTCAGAGGGTTTCCCCTTAACTACGGGGAAAATGAGGTTTGCACCCACAAACCAAAAATCAACAGTATGTTATGTTCTGCTGCTGTGCACAAAGGGCAATGGCCTGTATTTGTACTGCATGCCAGGGGAAACTCTTCCCTTGAAGTTCACTTTGTCTAGGTACCACCTCCAGGATACTCAAGGTCCACAAAGTCCACACTTTGGACCAGTTTGAATGAGAGCATAACTGGGTTTGGGAAAAAGGGAACCTCAGTAAAGAAGGAACTTTTTTTTGCCCATCTTAGTTGACGTGGAGAGCATGGCCTTACACTGGGATCAAGATGAAGCATAGGAAGGAGGTTTTGTACTCAGGGACTTTGAAAGGTCACTGGACAGCTGAATTAGCTGCTCCCTCCCTGCTTTTGAAACCTGCTGATGCAATGAGAACTTCTTTCCTCCAAGCCTTTAATTTCAACAACACCAGCAATTAATGGGAGGCCAAATGGGGAAAAAAAAAAATCCTTGTGTGAGATTGCACTTGTGTGGGATTATATTTGAGACCAACACATCCTAATGTTTGTGTGGACAAGTGAGCCAGACAGATCAGTAGAGTTTCACCACAGTCAATAGTCTTCTAGTTAAGTCTAATTCAGTCAGTGGTGACTACAGAATGATTTAACTTGACCAGTCAGTGGGTATCTATTTGAATGTTAAATGACTTGCACTCTGGGTTTCTTTAATTACAATTGGAGCTAAGACACTTAGCTGATATGCAGATTCTTCTATTTACACGCTTAGTTTTTAACTGACTCCCATTACTAGTAACTAGTAGTGCAACATCGCATTAGACTCAGCCCCAAATAGCTTCCATCGCTGCACCTTTACTTTATGGAAAGTTTAGCCTTAATTATTTGATGAGTAATTCAATCACTTCTTTTCTACTTAAACTCTAACAGTTGTTAAGAGAAGACTTAACAATGCTTTCAGTTGTTAAGAGGGTATAACTTACAGATGTGACAGCTTTGCTAGCTGTTGGTCTAAATGTTCTTCATGGTCTTCTGAGATAAATGAGCAATAGCCAAGGTCAAGTGACTCCAGTTTAGGCCCATTTTTTACACAGAATGAAAGAGCCATTTGATCAAGTTGGGTAAGACTGATGTCTCGTAAATATATTCCAGTGAAATAATCCAATGCAGTTTTCACAAAACTTCTATCTTGAATTTCATACAAACAGTGACAAGCCTCCAAATCATGAATAAAAGCTCTCTTCTCTGCATCAACAGCTAAAGCTGTTTTGGGATTAGTTTGAAGCCATATTAGCAATTCTTGCTTAATGTCAGTTAAAATTTTGCATCCTGTTTCTTTCTCCATAGTCTTTCTTTGTTGCTCATTTAAGAGACCAAAGAGAAACCGCACAGTTAGCATGAAATCATGTCTAGAGTTTCCATAGTTTTCTAACATTTTTTTCACATCCTTCTTAGGATCTACTGGCCATTCTCTTGTTTTGACATCATCTTCTAGTATGTAGAACAGAGATGCAAAAAACTCTTGGACACTCAGATGAATGAAGCTGTAGGCATTTCCACAAACAATGCCCTTCTGAAAAGTGCTCTCATTCAGGAAGAGTGGGAGAGCTTCTCTCTGATTTAAAAAGAATTCATTGATTGTCTCTTCCTCAAAGAGGACTCTCTGCTTCCAGATCCCATCAACAGCCAGGCAACAAAGTCTCTTCAGGATAATGTGCAAGTTCTGTTTCAACTTGCTGCTCAGAGATTTTAGTAAGCTGGAAATATAAAGGACATATATTCCTGTAGTTGTCTTGGCAGTTTGTGCAAGATCTTCACCGCTTTCAAGTTGTTGTTTCATAACAGTACAGACAATCCAACACATGATGGGGACAAGGCACATGGTGAAGAGCATTTCATTTCCTTTGACAAACCGAAAGGCCTTTCTTCCCGCTTCCTTATTTTCAAAAAACTTAATGAAATATTCCTCCCTCTCAGCTTCTGAAAATCCCAGTATTTCAGCAGAACGTTCACACTCCAAGCACTGCTCCAGCTTCTGCAGGGCAGCTGGTCTTGTTGTGATCAGCAGGGAACATTCAGGAAGAAGACTTTTCCTAAATAAACTGCTCAGGATGATTTCCACTGGCTTCATCTCCCAGGGATCACAGCAAAGGTCATTTTGTGGTCGATCCAGGGAAAACCTCAGTTCATCGAAGCCATCAATGATAAAGAGGAGATTTTCTGGCTTGCTCAAGATCTCTACAAGTGGTGGATTATTAGTGGGACAGCATTTGGAGATCATGTCAGCCACACTCCCCTGAGTTGTAAGATGATTACCTTCCCGACAATGTATGTAGAAAACATAATCAAACTGTCTGTAAAGCCCCCCTGATGCCCAGTCCAGCATGATCTTTCTTACTGTCATTGTCTTCCCAATTCCTGCAGCTCCCAAGAGTGCAACAGTCTTTGGTGTCTGTCTATCCCTGTCAGGTTTAAAAAGATCACCTACAGCAATAGAAGAATTCACTTGTTCCCGCATGACTTCTGCATGTCTCCTCCCCACAGCCATGATTTCATGTTCTTTCTTTTTCTCATGGCGATGTCCACTGACAAGAACCAGCCTTGTGTATCTGGAATTCAAAGTCACTGTCTCACCAACACGAGCATTCATGTCTTTTATCCAATGGTAATTCTTTTGTACATGTTCTCTGTACTTCATTTTGTATTCTAAATCAAAAACATGCAACAAAAGAACTTCAAATTAAATCCAATGTTCATTCTCCTTCTAAAATTAAAACCTTTCAACTGCAAAATTATTGTGCCCTGAGTTCATCTCATCTCTTTCATTTTAAAGTATCATTCAATAGGCCTTGTCTTCCCAGTTCTACTAACTGAAATGCCCATCACCCGTCACTGAAATGCTATCACACTTCAGGTGAACTCGATGCTAGTGCTAAGCATCTATATGATACCCACACATACCAATTCCCACCAGTGACCTCTGTAGCAGTCCCACCAGGGACCTCTGTAGCAGTACATGTTTTTTTTCAGGAGCATCTCCCAGCTACTTTCTCACTTCCGTTCTGAACCTGCTGGGGCTGCAGAACTGTGGCTAGGATCGCACTCTTTCTGGTGGTAGGTGGAGTATGTAGGGGTAAAACCCAAACACAGCTACTCCAGTGACACGTACCTTGTGCTAATGAAGCAGGTGGTAGACTGCGTCTCAGGGCTGAAAACAAAATTACATGTGACTGTTAGCAGAGCAGAATGACAGAGCCTGTCAGTGATATATGGCACATGGGGAGCAGGCAAATCCTCCTGAACTCTCTCCCTTCAGAAACTCCCCTGAAATCCCTAGGCCAAGGCAGGGCATGAAGCGCAGGCAGAGAGAATGTCTCTACAGACTCTGGTCCCTTTCCACTATTGTCCAGGAGTGGGTGGTTCTTCAGGATGTGCAGGGATTGTCTCTCAAATGGGCAGGAAGACCAATGGCAAGAGGAGACTCCATGCAATTCCATGCATGGCAAGGGAGCACACTGGGCTCCTCTGCATTTTCAGACTTCCACTAGAAATTGAGATATGCTCTCTCTCGCAGCTTTCATGAAGGTTCTCTTGCGCCTTTTCCAGGGATAATCAGAAAGAAGGAAAAGAAAGTGTCGGTAACCACAGTTTCCTTACCTTTTCCTTTCTCCTCTTTCAGTTTAGCTGCAGTGTCTCTTTGGTTGATCCTTTCAAGCACACAGATAGCTACATCCACAGCAAGGTCTGCTCCATAGTGGTCACACATGTGGTCTGCAAGTTTAACTGGATCATTGGCCTTCTGGAGCAAACCCTTGGAGAGATTGGCCATCCCATCATAATCAATATGTGATAACTTATACTTAAACTTCTCAAACATATCCAGCACAAGATCCTCCAGTGCTTCCAGAAGGAAATCCCTGGTATTCTTCTCTCCTGCCATCATAGTATGTCAAAGAAACCCTGGAAAACAGCAGCAATTTAAAAATAAATTCTCTCCTAAGAGAGCCACCAGGCACTCTCTGGGATGAGACTCACTAACTGTTACAGGGCAGTGGCTGCAGCCTCTGTGCACCTAGAGTCAGTCTGCACACTGCCAGAGGCAGTGTTAGCTCTCCTGTGTTATACCTCCAGAAACCTTTGGGTCTGCACCTTCTTGGCCCCAGGTGCAGTGGGATGAAATGCTCCTAGATCAGGGTGGCAGACGGGGCTTTCTCCAAGTCACATGCTGGTATGTGGATAAGGTGAATTCCCTAGTCATTCCTTTCTGAACAGCTGTTGTCAAAACCCTGGGAGGAGTTTCCACAGCAGCTGGGTAAGAGCTCACTGAGCAGTGGGATGCAGCCTGTGCATTGGCCACAAACATGCCTTTCATAGGGGACATTCTTTCACCTTTTTCTTTTGTGTGGTTTCATCTCAATGGCAAACAGTGAAGGCTCCAGGACTCACTAGGGAAAGATGAACGCGAGGATTTAGTCCCATGTCTGGACAGCAAACATGTCAGCCAAATACTGGGAGTGATGCTCTGTATTATACTTGAGCAAACTGGGTCATCCCCACCATCA
Source organism: Apteryx rowi (assembly GCF_003343035.1). Classification (NCBI taxonomy): domain Eukaryota; kingdom Metazoa; phylum Chordata; class Aves; order Apterygiformes; family Apterygidae; genus Apteryx; species Apteryx rowi. The sequence continues at coordinate 7,702 of NW_020448190.1, forward strand.
TTTCTGCATACACTGCTCTTCCCCCTCCACTTACTCTGATTTTGGAGTTACTTTCTGTTGGCTGGGGCGCAGGCTGTGTGATAAGTATGGCTGAACCCAGACCTGCACAGTCCAACTCTAGTAAGCAAATGTCATCGAACTCCATCCTTGGATCTGTGGAGAGCTGCAAAAACCTTTATTATGTTATATTACCCTCTGATAGTATTATTGAGGGATTAATTTTTGCTCTGTTTTAGAGCGCTACTGCTTTTGCCAGTCATGACTATATTGTGCCATTACTTTATGCTCTTTCTGAAAACTTGTAGCTATACAATACACAAATATTGGTCTACCTTGCTTCAAAACACTAAAAATGCAAATATGTTCACCCACATTCAGCTCAGCTTTTATGAGATAAAATGGATCATCAGGGAAAGTACGTGAAGGGGCATTCTTTAGAATGTAGAAATATGGTTTGAGCTGGTGATAAGCTTGTCTGGAGTTCAGTAATTACTATTCAGCAAATACAGAGGGAGGAAAAAGAGGAACTATTTATTCTGGGAATGTCTCAGTTCCTTACCCTCAGTTCCTTATGTGCTCAGTTCTGCTGCAAATATCCCATGCAGCAAAAGTCTACAGAAAGTTGTGGCTGCAGAAGAAGAAGAAGGCCATACTTTTACTGCTGGTGGCTAAATGTATTAAAAAAAAATTAAAAACCCACAAGCTCAAAACTGGGGGAATGGATCTAAAGGAATTATTAAGATGACTGACCATTCTGCACAATACCCATTAGAGAATACAGCACTGCAGAGGTGATTGTATTTGTTCCTCTTTACTTCAATCAGAATAGATAGGCCTACTAAGATTTCCATGTAAAATACAATTAAGCATTACTAAAACAATTTATTTGAAGTTTCTACTAAAAGATTTTTTCTTACATGTTTTTTTTCCTTTCTTAGATTAATTTAACCACTCCTCTGACTGTTGAGCAGAACGCAATCCCCCACCCCCACCACGTAGTTTCCCAGCACCTCTATCTTTGCTTCAAATAAAAGAAAACAACATTCTGGTTCATCATGACATCACAAGGCTGACATTCTCAATTCTCTATAAGCCACATCAGATATTGAAACCTTTGCCCGCTTGCTCAGTGCTCTACTGCTATCTCAGAAAGCCTGTAGCTGATGTTTGAAGAGCAAAAGTGAATGAAACAACTATTAGCATTGCTAGGAGCAGAAGGAGGGATAGTAAGTCCTTCAAAAGAGGAATTTTTGCTGACAGCGTTCTCTCCAGCACAGCCACAACCTCCTGAGAGATGAGGAAGTTCTCTGTCCTTCCTGTTCCCAGCTGCACCACACTAAGCAGAGCATTTCCGTTGTTATAAACAGAGCCAGGAAATAAAGGAAGCAATCTACAACTCTGACCCAGAGCACAGCAACTGGGTGCTGCTCCTCCTCAGCTGATCCAACAGCAAGAAGCCTCCAAAAGGGCAGTGCCTCTCTTTGTGCCCCTCCAAGCTGTTTGCCCACTCCCAAAGCTTCTGGTGTCACTAACACTTCTTTCCTTCCTCCAAGGAAAACAAAATCCTTTTATCCTCCCCATATTGTTAATGTCTGTTCTTTGAACAGAAGAAAAAGTTCAAGCTGTGCCCAGGAAAAGAGCAGACACATGGTTTGCTCCAACAGGCCTCCAGTGACAGGCTTGGCCATCATATAGCTTAAAACAGACAAGCAAACACACAGGTAAAGAATCTGGTACTAATGCAGAGTGACCGATTCTGCAGAGAGAGGCAAGTTTGGAAGTGCAATCTAACATCTTGGCCTAGCCACACAGCATCAAATCACACACCCCTACTCCCCTATGGTGGCCAAATACAAGCACCACAGTCAGGCTGGGCAGCTTTGCAGGGGCCTGAGCACTCACTTGTCACCCTAGGACCAGTGTTCCTTGAGCAGCCCTGCTCCAGGGCAATCTCAGCTCTCCTAGAAAATGTGTTCACAACAAAAGCACCTCCTGAACCCTTCTGGCCAGGCAGAAAAGCAAGAAATCCACAGGCAGGACCACAGAAAAGACCAAGTGCCCATGGTCACACAGCTGGGTGAATTGCTTATGACCCCCTTCTACAGGGATCACCATGTTGGGGCCTCCTCTTAAGGCTAAGGAGAGCTACATTCATGTCTCAGAGGGGCTGTTTCAGAGGCACTGGCTGATCTGCCCATGAAGCAGGAGATGCTGCTGGACTAGGGCTGGGCTCTGGGGCCAGACTGACCTGTGTCCCATCTCCCATCTCCAGTACCTGCCCTCCAACCCTGCCTGGCCCTGGGCAGCCAGGAAAGGGCTATGCCCCTCTGCCCAGCTCAGACCCTTCAGGCACAACCATGGAGTGGGGCAGGATACAATCCCAGGCCCCTCCCAACCATCAGAGGTGTCCCTGCCCAGAGCACCATGGGGCAGGGGGCAATGCCCTGCAGTGCCCAACCGTGAGATGCTCACCATGTAGTGCTATAGAGGATGTCCAACAGGAGATGGAGGTCCAAGAGTCTGTTCAAAAGGAGTGACTGGGCCAGGGAGCTGCAGAAACTTCTGATCCTTTCTCAGGCAGCACTTCACTTTTTACAGGCAACTCCACATCTGCCCTCCTTCCTTCCTTCCTCACTGGGTGCTGAGCTCCACCTCCCCCTCGCCTGCCTGACCCAGAGACTCAGAGGTGCTGTGCAGGGGTCCAGCTGCACCCGTAGTCAGCATTCCTTGCTGCTTGCAGGTCTTCGAGGAGACTTGGCAGGAAAGAGGCCCTGAGCTGGGTAAGACAAACACATTGTCTGTGAGAGACAGATCTGAAAGGATTCACTCTTCCCTGGACCCAGGGAATTGTCTTTGGAGGTGGAAGTGAATCTGCCAAAGCACAAATGATGACTTCCCAGATGATATACACAGGTAACCCCAAGAGAAACATGCTCTGTACTGAATATGATATGCTGCTTTGAAAGCAGGTCTCATGCCCACAGATGCTGTACTTGCCCTCCATGTCCCTATCACCTGTGCACCCACAACTTTATCCTCTCTCCTGCCCTGGTGGAAATGACAAATCTCTCCCTTGCCCAAGGCCCAGAACACCCCTTCTTGTGTCCACTTTTCCCTTTTACTGTCGAGGGCTCATGTTCTCCCCCTGGGGCAGTGGGGATCCCAACAGTTCCTGCTACTTGTCCAGGGCTGCTGTTAGCTGAACCTCAGCCTGTTCTTTCCTGCCAGCCTTGGGTGGAAATGCACAGCCAAACTGAGAAACAAGCTAGGCTCCACTGTGCAACACAGCAGCTCCTGGGTTTCAACAGTCGAATATCAAGCAAACAGTCCTAACTCTTCCTGAGGGAGAATTTTTCACCAACCCAAGCACAAAACCCTTTCCTCCCAGCACAATTGGTCCTGTCCTCATCAAAGTACTACTGAAGCCCTCTCATCCTAAACCTCTGCGAAGTGCCTTCTAACCACTCTTTTCTCACAAGTCTAAGTGGTCACTGTGCAGGCACAGGGCAGTCTCAGAGTACCACTCCCATCCCAGAAGCTGCTCTACTGTTCCTCCCTTCTCTTGAGAAATGCGTGGTCTGGGGAGGCAGGGAGAAAAACAAACAAGTTAGCAGCTGTCCCTGAGCTCTGATGTTTGGCACGTATACTACTCACCTCAGTTCCCAGAGCTCTTGCAAAGAGAACCTGAAATCCACACCTAGCCTCATGCACTAATACAAGGCTCTTAAACATTCAGTGTTCCTGACATACCCTGAAGTGTCTCCCATAGCCTATAACAGCAGAGGTGCCATTCATGTATTCTTTGCTGGTGACTGCCAGCCTTCACCTTCTCCTCTTAAGTCCACTGCTCCTTCCTCTTCCATCCACACTTCTCATGTGCTCTACTTCCTGTTCTTAAGCCCATTTGTTATACTCCCTCTTTCTTTAACCATCTTGCATTTCCTGTCCCCATTTTGGCAACTCTTTACTCAGTCAATAGCTTCCTCATTCCTCTCCGGAAAATCCAGGAAGCCACAAGATGTGTCCACAAGAAATTACACTGCTTGGTCATCTGTGTTGTGAGAGGGCTGAAAGTTTCTCAGGAAGAAGGAAGGAGAAGCCAGTTGCAGGATCCAGGAGGTTGTTAACAACATATTTGTGGCTGGAAACAGGAGGACCAGAAAGCAATATTGTGTAAGGTTAAAACCATGACAAAGATGTGGTTGAAGACTTGAATCAGTAAGTGCAATAGAGAGGCAGCACGGCAGGTGTGTCCCTACTACTGGGAGAAATATGCATGTTCTGCTTTCGGGAGAGCACCATCAAGGTTGCCACTCATTTGTACTTGCACACCCCGGATCATCATATGGGAGAAACCCGCAGGGCATGTACCTGAGGCTGCAGGTGAATTATGGCATTGGGCTCAGGGATTCCTGCCTTTCACACCCATTCCTCTTGTGCTTTGGCCTTTGGGAAATCCTTCTGTGTGGCCATTCTGCACATCAGAAACCACCTGCTCAGTCTCTGCCTGGGTAATGTCTCCCTTCATCCCAGCCCCCAGGCAATCCATGCCTGTGTTCTGCCATGAAGTTATAGACCAACAAGGCTTCTCTAATAAGAACCTACTCCAAAACCTCTTCAGTCCGCTAAGGCCAGTGTTTCTGGGCTGATATCATGGTAACAGTGCTGTTCACAGTAATGCTGTGGACTCTGTCTCTGCTACACAAGAAACAAGGCAAAGAATGAGAGACTTAGAGAATCTCACTGGTTGAAGGGAACCCTGAGGGTCCCTAGTATGATCTCCAGATCAAAGTAGGAATATTGCCACCACTAGATCAGGGCAGCAATGGCTGTACTTAGCCCAATCCTGAAGACCTGCAAGAGGGAGATTCCCCCACCTCTCTGGTGACCTGTTCCAGGGTGCACCACCCTCCTGGGGTAGAAATTTTTCCTTCTGTCCAGTCTGAACCTACCAAGTGGCAATATTTCACTGTTGCCCCTTCTTTTCTGTCTTCTACTAGTGAGGAGCATTTGTTTCTATCATCTTGACCTGTCACTATGCACCCCTGTGAAGAGAGTAGCTCCATCTTCTAACTACCTTTTAGGTAGTGATTAAGTCCCCTCCAGCCTTGTCTTTCCTATGCTGAACAAAGTCAATTCCTTCAACGTCAAGGGTGAGAGGACCCTGTGAGGAAGAGGCTGTCAAGAATGAGGGAGTTGCCTCTGAGGGCACAGACAGTAGTGGAGTCAGTAGAGAAAAAGAGAAAACCCTGCAAGCATCCCATCAGCACCCATGGACTGCTGTGTGCTCAACTGGTTTTGTTAACGTTCCCCAAGCTGATC
>NW_020448191.1:0-12977 GCF_003343035.1 Apteryx rowi
TTTAAGTATTACAAATATTGGATGTATGTATGAAATTATTTATTAATTTAGGGAGCGAATCGCTTATAAGGTTTTTTTTTTTGAGAAAGATTTCTGTTTAGTATCTCATCATAAGGAGATATGACCTGTTTCTACAATAGAAATATGTTTGCTTAATGGTTCTAACAAACTAATTACCATTTCTATTTATTGGGTAAATGAGTAAATGGGAAAAATTAAATTAAACTTTGTCTAGTTTTTCAGTTTTTATTTAGAATATGGACTATATTGCATCTTTTTGATTTCTTTGGGGAATTTGTGGGAAAAAAAGGGTTCAGTCAATCCCTCCCCCCCCACCCCCCTTTTTTTTTGTTTTTTTGTTTAAGGGTAAAATTATATATTTCAGGGATACACAGAGATAATAAAAATACTCCTGGAGCAAGGAGCAAACAAGGAATGTGAGGATGACTTTGGAATTACGCCTTTGTTTGTTGCTGCTCAGTACGGAAAGCTGGAGAGTTTAAGAATACTTGTATCCTATGGTAATTGTCATCATTCATCCAGCCTCACTGTTTTTAAACTTGCACCACATTGTCAGCAGATACAATTTGGTTCTACTTCTGTATTTCATAATTCCATCTTAATTATTTAAATCTTGTTATTTCAGTAATTTGATCTACTTTTCATCAAGTGATATTAAGAAATAGGAAATCAAACCCATGAAAAGGTTAAAGACCAGATTTCACAGTCTTGCTAATAACTCTCAGTACCAGTACATAGGTGGTCTGATTTTGATGACATTACTCCTGTATTAGGATATTGTTCAGGCAAAGTGAAGATACCTCTCTCTGGTCCTAAAGCAACAGCAATAGTTTCATTCACATAATCAACGTTTTCTATGTCTAAGTGCATGTGTCCTTACAATCAAAATTAAATGAATAACTATTAAACCTAAGGGTGCCTTAACCTAACCAGAGAAATCTTACTAACTTGTCTATCAATACCTGTGGGACAATATCTCAAAAAAATGATTGCAAACAAAATATCACCTAGCCCATTGCCTTTCCTCCAGCACATTTATCTGTTGTTTATCTGCCATGCTGCTCTTTTGGGGAGTTGGAATGGTGCCCCCCAGTCTCATGAGAATGTCCTCTCCTTTTATGACAGGAGAAGAAAACTACATGTAAAGCTAATTTTTAGGACTGTACATATAAGCAATGAATGTGATTTATAGTTCTGCTTCTTACATTTTTTTTTATTATTAGGATACAGTGTACTGCAAGTAATTTGCAGGATTATGAACCTACAGTTTGTCAGTAAAGCAAGATCATTGGCATATTGAATAATGTCAGTGTCCTTTATATGGAGAAAGTATTTTTCCTGTGTAGTATGTTATTTTAGTTCAGTTTTATTAGTGCAGCATAGATAATAAATATCTAAGGATTTAATATTTTGCTGCACTGCATTTTTCAGTATTTTGTGATTAACCTAAAAATAGAGCGAACAATGTAAAGCACTGTGTCCTCATCAGACCCTTGGGCTAATCTAAGGAAAGTATACACACAAAACTCTACTGTGTTTTGAAAATAAGTTAATTCTTTCTTAAGAACCATAAGCCATACTTACAGAACTTAAGAAGGTCATTGGAACACTGTGCTAATATGTATAAGCATTTACAGTTTAAAAAGTTAGCAGCAAGCTAGTAAGTGTTTTTCATTATTACAGTGGAAAAGAGTTGCATGGTGAAGTCATTTTGTGCAAAGCAATTACTAATTAACACTAATTTGTTGTTTATTTTGTGCTGTGCCATGATGGTGATGTATCATGTGAAGTACTGGCTTCTTTGTCAGGTGCAAACATCAACTGTCAAGCCAAGGACAGAGCCACTCCTCTGTTGATTGCTGTACAGGAAGGCCATGCCAAATGCGTGGAGCTGTTGTTATCCGAAGGGGCCGATCCAAATCTCTATTGTAATGAGGAAGAATGGCAGTTACCTATTCACGCAGCAGCTGAAATGGGCCACAAGAAGTAGGTGATGAAAAAATACCCTCAACTGAAAGATTCTGGTAATAAAACCTAACCGACAAAGAGAATGTCCAGCTTTAAAAGGAAGAAAAATAAGTTGTCGAGCTGACCTGTAGTTTAGAATTCTTAATCCTTTTTGCATTTTAAAGGTCTGGTAGTATTCGCCGTGAAGCGATCAATGGTTCTGAATTCAGCATCTACTCTGGGCCTGATCCCTTTCCTAATCAGCTTAGAGGGGTTTCCAGAAAGGGAATAACTGCCGAATCAGGTACAATTCACAGAGCAGGCATATTACTTTTTCATTTTAAACTATAAATAACAATAGCATATGCTTCATACGTGGCTTGAACGGCTCCTAATTAGCATTATAGTCCTGACCATGAAGCAGCAGAAGGAACCATACGCAAACAATGAATTAGCTGAAGCAGCCAGAAAATCAAAGCCACAAAGCAGCTCCTGTAATCCTTGTAAAATGCGTTCATAGCTTTGCCCCATCCCAATGAAATAAGTGGCTTTTGCAGCAGAAAACCAAGGGTGGCAAGAAATCCGCGGAGAGGCAGGCCCCCTTGGAGAAGCATCCCTCAGGAACCCTATGATTTGCCCATGTGTGACAGCACTTAAAATCAAAGATATTGAAGGAAGGGGGTACCAACTGCAATGGTATTCGTGTGGATGCTTGATCCTTAATCATTAGCACAAGGAGCTCCTCGGCTGATTGTCGCTGAAGTTTGTGCCTCAACCTGAGGCCTCTCCCCAGCTGCTGAGGAGGAGGTCAGGCTGTAGTAGATATCAGAGCTGTTTTTTCTTCAGCTTTCTCGGAAGTGAGAGATGGGTTGGCAAAGCTGTCAGTACTAGAAATGTCTTTCAATCAAACGCTGCCTTCGTTGCTTTTGCGACACTACGTAGCTTGCAATCTGGGCGGCATCGATAGCTTCTGCTGGCAAAGGAACTGGTGTTTGTCCACTAATCCCTGTTGGCTGGGAAGGATGTGGGTCAAAGGCGTGAGTTATGAGAGAGCGCGATTTTTCTGCTTCGGGCTCTCGGTGAGTGCTGTTGAGCAGAAATGAATGTTCATTTTTGTCCGCAACTCGCATGTTCAGTTCACCCCCAAACTTCACAGATCTAAGTGAGCGCCACAGGCAGGCTGTATTGCTGTAAAAGGGACTGTTGGATAACCTGAAGGAGCCGTCTCTGGTTTGGTTAGACTATGTTTGTTGCTAACCCACTGGGGATTCAGAGGCGTTTAAAGCTGTGTGCAGCAATACCGTTTGTACAGCCAGTGACGATGAAAATCAATGGCAAAGCTGGCTATGTTTGTTGTGATCGGATGTATGGAATGGTGAATGCTGTTCTCTTAAGCAAACTCCACAGTGAAAAAAGTAGGTAGGCTTTTCTTCTTAAGTGGCCATGAGCTTACAAGAAATGACCAGAAAATTAAAATGGAACTGTTTGATAAGTATACCTCACAAATAAACAGTGATTTTAAATATTTGCAGTATACTGGAGCTGCTCATACCGCTTACCGATCGGATCTGTGACAGAGGAAAAGACAAAGTGAGCCCTGTGTATTCAGCGATTTATGGCGGTAATAAGGAGTGCTTGGAAATGTTACTTCAGCAAGGCTACAGTGCGGACGCTCAGAAGTGTCTCACCTTTGGCTGCAGATCGCCCATGTGCATGGTTTTCCAAAAAGAGTACGTACACCTCTTGTCTTCTGAAGTTATTCGCAACTGTGTTGGCATGTATTTGTTTCCCTTTTCTGAACAGGCAGAGCTGCCCTGCCCTCCTTCCTCTGCTCTTGAGATGACAGAGTTAAACCTGAAGTACCTGAGTGACGTGCGGGGTTTGRGTCACGTGCGTGAGCTGCAGAACCTTGCTCAAAYGTCCTTTGGGAAGCCTGGCTCTTTGAAGAGGAGTCTTGTAGAACATAATTGCAGTCTGGTTTTCTTGCTTTCAAAAGGCCTTATCAACCCATCTCTGTCTTCTGGGAACTTGACTTGATGCTGTAATTGAATCAAATGGACTCTTAATTAGCTAGATTCTTTTCAGTGAGGTTGGGTTATTAGAAAATACTGATTTACTTTCTCTATATGCCAGTGTTGTGCACGAAAACAAAGCTATCTAAGTTTCAGACTTACTTTTATAACTTAAAGTCCCCTCTCACCTGTGTTCATACCTGCCTTGTTTAATTATTCTTGGAACAGGACTACCATGCCATGACAACAGAATTATTAGATCAATGCAATAACTGTAATGAGGACTTGAAAATTGAATGATAAATCCTTTTAGATCATGGCCCATGTCATTTTATGCATGGCATGTGATAATGCACCTATAATTGTCGAGGAAAAACAATAAAGTATAAAAACCTTGCTCACAAATATACGTATATACATATGGTGGGTCAGCATGCTGCCCTCATGTCCTTATTGTTGACTTTTTCTTTAGTAATGAAGTTTCCCATTCCTAATGCTATAGGTATTAATTCATAGAGAAGTATAGCATTATTCTAAAAAAATCTAGATATTAATATCTCTGAGCTCTCCTTGTCCTCCTCTCAAACTAGTTCGATGTATAAAATATTATTCAATGGACTGAATACTGCCACAGCTCAGATCAGGATGGAGGATCAAATCTCATTCACATTCACTCTTGGAAGTTTTGAGTTTTGCATACTGTAAAGAGCTATAATGTCAACATGGTTATAGATTTTAGTTGAGACTTGAGTGCACTTACCTGATACTGCTTTATGCCTTAGAACAACAGAGACATTGAGAACTTTCACATGGTAGAGAATATATTTGAAAAAACAATTTTTTTTTTGTCTTCAGCTAATTGCTGTCTTTAATATTTTGCTAGAATGAAAGTTAGGTCCTCCTTTATAGACAGTCCTCCTCRTGAATACTATGCAAAGTAATGTTATGTGGCTAGTGTGCTTCAATTAGGAAAATACCTTCATTAGATTCTAGACAGATTCTAACAGAATGTTTCATGCACTTGGATCAAAATTTCTTGCTTGTGTGCTGCCATTTAGGTTCATGAATTTTTGGTAGCAGTCAGTATAGTTCATTCCCCATTTAAAAAAAACCCAACCAAACAAAAAATGGTTATCCAGTTGATCCAAAAACATAGTTCTTAGGGCTAGCTTACATCTCTGAGTCCCGATTTCATTTTCTCATTCTTATGGCATTTTCCACACGTGACCTGCTCTGATTTCCTTTATTTAAGGAAGATGCACCAAATTAAGCAACATTTTAACAGTTCTTAGATTCCCAAAGATTATCTGTTAATCTTTTTAGCCAAAATACTAACATTTAAAGTATGTACCTCTGTGACCTGATTCCTATAACCAGTTGAGGCTTGAGCACAGTAGGCACTTGTAGAGGCTATTTGAGAAATCTCTTTGAATGGGAAAAGCCTGTTCTCATTAAAAATGGTGGTCTTGAGGTGGTATACTTTTTTCCCTGGGTGAAATTGTTGAAGGAATTAACATGTCTGGGATATTCTTCACTGAAGTTATCAATTGCCTTTGAACATTTGTTTGAGGATGTAGATACAGGGTATGTATTGATCTCCAATGTTGAAGGATATATAAAGCCCTCGTAAATAAGTATGTTTGAATATATATGTTTGTAATGTGAACACATTTCACTCATAAATATTCTTGAACTACATGCTAGTAACTAATAGGATAGCACATTCTTATGTTGGCTGAGGAAATTTTTTAAAACTTTACTGAATGTGCGCCATCAACCTAGGAATGGTACCAGAATTTTAATAAATAACTTGCCAGTTTCATAACTGTCTGAAAGAGGAAAAAACTGCAGCAATATTTATCCTACTTCAGCTAAAAGGGCTTATTTCAAGGGAGGAAATCAGCAAGGACACAATGTGTTTTTGGTTTTTTTTAATAGTGAAGCATGTCCCTGTGACTGTGCCTATTATAGCCTAATGTTTCTGTGGTCGGGCTGCAAATGATTTTGAATTGCTTTAGGCAGGAACTCATCCAGATCCCAGACTGCGCATGTGAAATCACGCATCTGGATAATAGGCAGAATGTGCTCTACCATGTCTCCTATAAATTATGTATAAGGTTTGCAGTGAAACAGTGCCTAGGGTTTATTATTACTGATTTTCATTGCAAACTCCTAGAAAGTGCCTTTAAAAATCCTTGGACATCATGTTCTGTCCCATTCTTAGTATCCAATAAAATAACTAGGAAAGGAAGCAGACCTGATAACTGTACTAAAAATGTGCTATAAATGAGTCAAGTAGCTTCAAAATCACTTCATAGAAGTGATGTGCAAACAAACTATTAACTAAAAAGGAATACGTAAATTGTTGGTCATAATTTCAGCCATTATCATATTACAATTAATACAGAATAATCAACAAAATGTTGAAATACAACTTATCACTAATTGCAATGAGGGCAAAGAAAACCAAATTACTTTGACAATATCTTTATACCTTTAAACGAAAAAGGAATCTGAGTTACTGTGTGAGCTGGAATAGACTATGGGGATTCAGTGGTCTTGTGAACGTGTATATGTCTTTGTAGTCTGTAGGTTGGATTAAAATGGAGGGTAGAAATAGTACTTAATATTGTGAGCTCTTGCTTGACAGCTCTTGAGTGTTTAAACACTGTCACTTTTATTGCATCCTGCAAAGCGTATTACAGTAAAACACTTTTGCATCTAAAATAAGCACTTTAAAATGTTTCTAATAGTTCTGTGGGTTGCAGAGCCTCCCACAAATAGAGCTGAATGCAAACCTGAAGAATGTTCCCACTATTAGGGTAGGCCCTGACTTCTGAGATGCAGCGTTTTGGTATTTTCACCTAGTTGTTCATCTAATGCACGTGGCATATGTTTAAGGTGAAATCTATCCAAGTAGGCATTGTGTTTTCCATTTAAAATAAGCCTGCGGCAGATTAGTGTTGTGGTAATATGCAAATATAGATGTTTGCTAGTAAATGGTGACTCTGGGTTGTTTCTATTAATGATGAGGGAAAAGGCTTGCTTTAAAGAGCTGGAAGTTAGTGCAGCTCCACCTCCCTGCTGTCCCTCTCGGGCCCCAGACGAGCATCGCTTGGTGGCGGCGCGGAGGCAAAGAACTGAAAGAGCAGGACGGCTCCTCGGGTCGTCCGTGCGGAGCCGCTTGAAACGGCGCAAAGACGACCGTACGGTTTCCCCAACTGTCTACGCTTGTCCTCTCCGTGGCTGGTGCACTACGTTTGGTTGTGCCACACTGCATCAGCAGCTCTCCTCATAAAACTTATTTAGATGAGGTTCATGATTAATGGTCTCCAGCTGTTTCTGTTACCACAGATTTTTCAGAGCAGGGGAAAAAAAAAGAGCAAATGTGTTGAGTGTGAGCACTGAGGACTCCTACAGGAGCTTTATGTTTTAAGCTGATGCTTTATGGAGACAGTTGCGGTCCCGAGGGTTTAGTGGGGCGGGGGTTGTTGGTAACAGAAATTTGCTGTCCTGGTGGTCCTTAGTAGAACTGAAATGGCCGATGTTTTCTGTGACATGCTAACGAGATGTGCTGTTCTTTGTATGCTGTTCATAGGTTTTTTGATTTAATCGATGTTCTCCTCAACTATGGGATCACCCTCCTTGGGATTAATTTAGGATATTGCCTGTACCACGGGAAGTTTCCTTTGTTTCGACGCTTCTTGAAGTTGGGCTGCTGGTTGCCTTCTGAGGACCAGCTGCCGGAGTTTGTAAGTTATGCAGTGAAAGCACACGAGCAGTACAAGGAGTGGCTGCCTTATCTGCTGTTGGCTGGTTTTAATCCACTGAATTTACTCTGCAAGTTGTGGTAAGAAGATCATATTATCTTGTTTTTTTAAATAGCGCCTGCTAATTTGCAAGCCTGTTGCTAGTCTTGTTCAACAAGGGCTTCCAAAGGATAGTCCGTGATAATTAGCTGCCATGATCTGGAGCAGAGAAGGTCTTGGAAGGTCTGAAGTGAAAGATGTGTGGGTAAAGGCTGCATTCGGTAAGACAGTTTCCTTCCCTGTTGGAGGAAGAAAGGCAGAGTGAGAACTGTTTTCTCCCTGCCCTGGCAAAAGGCATCCTTATCCATTTTGACACCACGCATCTCTTATTAGCCCCCAAATTTTGTTTAAACTTGAGTGCGCATGTCCAATACAGTAATTGTAAGAAGGATTTCAAATGCCAGGAAAGAGGTCAGAAGAGGTGGGAAACAAAGGTAGGGTGAAGCTGGGCCAAGGTTAGGAGGGGAGGAACTGGATGCAGTTAGAGACTGTGTAAAACCAAAATGATGCGGCAGAACTACCGGTCTGATTTTTGTATTCTTCTCCACGTAAATAACCTCTTGGCGATTGTTTTATACTTAATAGGATTACACTATAGCATAAAACTTGCACTTAAAATTGTAAAGTATTTTCTTGTGTGTTTTTGCTATCCATGCAAAAGATGCTTAGACTGATTTCCCTATTTATGAGCTTTTAACAGAATATTTTGCAATGTATAACCTCATTACGTGTATTACTTAACATGAGGAAAGGAGCAGGAGTTTAAGATTTACTTAGTTTTAAATATCAATTTATGTTTCAGCAGCTGTTCAGATAGCATAGCTAATTTGTYATGCTATTTGTAGTGTTAACTGCACTCCTTTTTGTTTTAGTGACATTCTGTTATTTGTTAACATCCGTGTCTTTCTAAGCAGTAGTCAGAGCATACTGTACTTAGAGCTCGGTATATCTGTGATTCTGTAGATCATTTTATACGTAGAAGACTGAGTGTGATTACAAGAGTAAGCMTACTATAAAATTGCAATGCATTAAGTAGACTAATCTTGCTATACRTTTTTTCATATGTAATGCTTTTAAATATCTTATGTAATCCACAGTGCTTTTAGAAAGAATGCTTGCTTTGTTTAAATGTCTGCTTTTTAGACTAGTGCTCATCATAGCATAATCTACAAGATTGAAGTTAAACGTAGAAAAACATCAATATTAACTATTTCCTCCTGGAAAATAACAAGAAAATAACAGCAAATTACATTTGCACATGTTGTTGATTGTGTCTGGCTCGTTGTGCAGAACAGTTGTATAATCATACATTGGTCAATCTAGTGCATTGACAATTCTAACTACTAGTGGCAAAGCAAAATCTCCAGACTGTTAAAGAAAGCTAGGCAACCAGAAATCTCTCCTCTGTGTTTTTCAGTAAATGTAGAAATGAAATCAAACATGACATCTCTTAATGTTGAAAAACAAAATAAGAATTAAAAAAAAAAAACTAGAAAGGATGTAAAATACCCTTTGGCATGAATCTCTTGAAAAAAGCACGTGTACTAAAAAYTCCTRTTGTCCTATTTTTCTGTGTTTAGAGCTTTTGGTTTTCTGTTCAGGTAAAATTTCAGGAGTGTATGCATCTAGCTAGGAAGTTATTCTGTGAAACTGCATGGCTTTTCATCATACGTAATACTAAAACAGTTACTTATACCTGCTGTGCTACCCACTTACCCAGTTAAGGTGGTGTTAAAAGTTCTTCAGTTGTTGTAAAGATTTGAAATGCAAATCATACTGATTTCTGAATATGCGCAAATGCAACCTCTGGGAAAGGAGCATTAGAAACACTCGTGAATTCTATGTTGATTTAAAAAAAAAAAAAAGTAGCTATATATTTGTGGTATGACTTTTTCTCCAAATGTGATGGAAAAGCTTATAATGCCCTGGTAACAGGAGACCTCATTAAAATTTAGATGGAAATGGGACAAGAAATTAATGGAGAGGAGAATTCTACCTATTACTGAGGCTTATAAATTTCAGAGCAGTCTAACTGTTCCAGTCTAACTTCTAAAAAGTAATGGAGGAAGATATAATTGCATTGGTAAAGGGTTATGCTGTCAAAATTACTTTGGATTTCTTTGGTGGTTTTCTGTTTCTGTGCTTAGGATGTAGATGGTTAAGGATTTGTTAGAAATAATAAAACTTTCTATATATTTTTCCCATTGTAATTTTTATGCTATTGTACAAAATTATATAACTTATGGGAGTTTTTTGTTATGTAGGATTTATTCCGTCAACGAGGATGCTCTTAATTTTGTTCTGGAGTTCACGAACTGGAAGAGACTTCCTCCAGCTGTAGAACGAAACCTTTCAGACTACAAAGAGAGCTCCACTTGGATTCCAAACAGTCATTTTGGTAAGCAGCACCACTGGAGGAAAAAAAACCCTCTGTGTATACCTGTTCCCAGGATGGAAGTGGGAAATGGCTCTTTGTGCTAATGCATGATGGCAACAGAAGGTCAAATAGTCAATAGAAATTGCATGTCCAGATACAAGGAGCAAACATAGTAGTTACTTACAGAAAAGAAAAAAAAAAAACATATTTGAATGAATTTCACCCATTGTATTGTTCAATTCATCGTGTGCGTTTCAAGCAGGTATTTTTAATATGGACTAACATCTCCACGTTAAGTTAATGTGTGTGCCATATTAAATGCTATGCAAAGTAACTGAGACACTCTTTTAAGAGCCCCCATAAGGTTGAAGGCAACAGGATTGTGCCATTATAAACCAGTCTGTGCAAATATGCATATGAACACATGCTCGAAGTGCAATTCTAAGAGCTTTGATGGGGTGAGGAACTAGAAGACTGTGGACTGGCCTTGCTCTTTATTTTCTATCCTTTATAATCAAGTGGAGTTGACAACTGTTATGGAAGCGTTCTAGAAGCTGAAGGAATTTAGACAGAACTTGTGTACTCTTAAGGGTGGAAAAGCAAAATTAGGGCAGTGAATGTAAGTTAGTACTTTACCTTCCTAAAATGATTTGTTGAGCTTCTTGGAAGGTTTAAGGGAAGATGATGAATATTATTTGCTTACATTTTCTTGACAATATTCCACTGACTTTGTTTATTAGTTTTTGAATTTGATTTATATTTCCAATGAAGTGTCCATCCTGCTCTGTGAGCATTTGAGAGTGATTATGATAATTCATACGGTTTGTATTTTAATAAATATCTACAAATCTAGCAGTTTATTGTCATTCCTATAATCAAAATGTGGTCAGTCAAAAAAAAAATTCAATAACTGATGATCCCTGAGCACCTGTATCTGCCGTGTTCACCCTCCAGAAAAGCAAACTTAACATATAGACTTTGCAACATGACCTATGTATTATGTTATTGAGAAATTATGTTCAAATGTCTTACTCAATTTTAAATAAAATTTTCTTTGAAAGGGGCTGTAGTAATTTTTAAAAATGCCTACATTGTGTTAATGTTATTTAATAAGACTTTCTTTGGAATATTATATTTAATACTAACTAGCATATCTTTTTTGGAGTGAAACAAGGTTTTACTTGGGGAAATTTATTTTCCTTTGCTATTAGTAAATATACTTGTGCTGTAATAGTGGCTAAGGTCCTTGTACTCAATTTTCTTCCACTTTTTTAGGTAAAAATCTAACTCTGTTTATGATATAGGACAATTAACTGTTATGAATGTGTGTATCCTAAATTTAGTTTAGGACAAAGTAATGTGGTAGATATGTTGTTGTTTTTGTATTTTGCAGATGTGGTAAGAAACATTTGAAGAGTAAGGCTTCCACTTGAACACAAAAAAACAGTTCTTTACTGTGAAAGTGATTGAACACTGGAATAGGTTGCCCAGAGAGGTTGTGCAGTCTCCATCCTTTTGGAGATATTCCAAACCTGGCTGGATCTATGTCCAGCTGGGCAACCTGCTGTAGGTGACCCTGCTTGAGCAGGGGTGGGGTTGGACCAGATGATCTCCAGAGGTCCCTTCCAACCCCAACTGTTCTGCAGTTATATGTACATTCATTTTGCTTTGTGTGCAAGTCCTTCTCTTTGCTAGCTAAAAGCTGTGAGATAGATCTGCAGTTAACATCTTTTTAAAAAAATGTGTTTGTATTTCTGGAATGCTAAGTCCATTTTAATAGTAACTAAGTGTTGCTTGCTTAAGGAAAGCTTGTGGCTTGTAGGCGCTGGAGTACTTGCACAAAGAACAGAGTTCAGCTAGGGTTTGAAAGTAGGCCGGGGTCCCAAGTTAGATTGGAATGTTACTTTCTGTGCTCAGAAAGGGGGCAATCAAGCTATAGTGGTAGGCAATGGTAAAATATTTCAGAGATGTGATTTCTGAGTTTGCAGTAGCTATTTAGGGCATTTATCAGTGGCATTACTAATTGACAGACTTTCCGTCTTAAAATCTGTGTGTGGTGGTGGTGGTTTTTTGTTTGTTTGTTTGTTTTTCCCCTCGCGGGCAATAAGGGCCCTGTAAATCTTTGTGGTACAATGCAAAGAAGCTGCTCTGGAATCTGCACTGCTTCTGTTTTGGTTCTTCATCAAGCTGCCTGCAAGTGGACTCTGATCTTTTCCATAGGAGACACCACGTTGCTTCCCTGTGTGTTCTGCGCTCTGTTTCGCAATGGCCTTTGCCTATTCTCCTGCCGGAAACAGCAGCCAGGTTGATTCAGGGGAGTGTGAGGGTAAAAGGTGGCATAATAAGCTAATACATGTTTTTAGAAAGTTTTAAGCTTTTTCCCTGAACCTCTGCAATACTGTGGAAAACAAGTTTTGCTTTAAGAAGCTACTGAGCTGAATGAGTTCATTTTTTCTTGCTGTGGGGCTTTTCTTCAGGAGAAGGGGGCTGTATTCTTAGAGCAAAGGCAAAAGAGTGAATCTTGTCCCTTTGTATGCAGGGTAACTTYGGAGCTGTACGGTACTGTTCTTTCCAAGGTGATATCAACCTGTGGAAGGTTTCAGTGCAACCACAAACTTCTTTTCTGCCTCTGTATTGAAAAGGTCTGTGTTTAGTRACTTGCTATCTATGCAGTCTTCAGCGTACGCTATTATCATATTAAATAGCAAGTACACACCAGAAGAGTCTTCCAAGAAAGCAAATTCTGCTTCATTCCAAAGGAGGGTTTGCAACATAAAATACACTGTTGAAAATATAAATACTATGATTGAA
>NW_020448192.1:0-416 GCF_003343035.1 Apteryx rowi
CGTCCCCCGGTACCGGTTGACTTTCATCTTGACGGGCTTGGGGCGCGGCGGGGGGTCGGGGGCGGCGGCCACGTCCTCGAGGAGGCGCCGGGTGACGCGCCAGCGGGGCAGGAAGGTGTCGGCGGCGTAGCGCGACGCCCGCCCCTCCAGCCCCACCAGGTCGAAGAGCCCCATGTCCACCTGCTGCGGGGACGGGCGGCGCCGGCGTCACCGTCACCGGTCACCTGGCCGCCGCCGCCACCCCCCCCAAAACTGCCACCGTCGCCCCCCAAAACCGCCACCGTGGGGGCGCGGGAGCCCCGCCAATGGATGAGGTGGCACCTGTGGTCACCACGTGTGTCACCGTGATAGTGGCCATGGGGACACGGGGTCCTACCGGTGGCCGTAGTGTCCTCTATGTCCCCAAAACTACCACC
>NW_020448192.1:1366-2806 GCF_003343035.1 Apteryx rowi
GACGAGGTGGCACCTGTGGTCACCACATGTCACCGTGATGGTGGCCACAGGGTCCTGCTGGTGGCTGATGTGTCACCTGCAGCCCCAGAAGCGTCACCCCAAGGGTGTAAGGCCCTGCCGCTAGCTGATTTGTCACCTGTGTCCCCAAAACTGCCACCATGGGGACAGGGGGCTCTGCCAGGGGACGAGGTGGCACCTGTGGCCTCCCCGTGTGTCCCATTGGTGGCCACCATATCCTCTATGTCCCCAAAAGTGTCGCTCTGGGGGCGCAGGGCTCTGCCGGTAGCCTGTGTCCCCTCCTGTCACCCCCAGTGTCCCCAAAACCAGCCCTGCGCTGTGTCACCGCGGTGTCACCACTTTGTCACCACGCAAGTAGCCTGTGTCCCCTCCACTGTCCCCCAAACCGTCCCCATGTCGTGTCACTGCGGTGTCACCGCTTTGTCACCGTGCCAATAGCCTGTGTCCCCTCCATCCCCAAAACCATCCCTGTGTCGTGTCACCGTGGTGTCACTGCACCAGTAGCCTGTGTCCCCTCCGCCATCCCCAAAACCATCCCCACGTCGTGTCACCACTTTGTCACCGTGCCAATAGCCTGCGTCCCCTCTGCCGTCCCCAAAACCATCCCCGTGTCGTGTCACCGCAGTGTCACTGCTTTGTCACCGCGCCGGTAGCCTGTGTCCCCTCCTGTCACCCCCAGTGACCCAAAACCATCCCTGTGTCGTGTCACCGCAGTGTCACCGCTTTGTCACTGCGCCAATAGCCTGCGTCCCCTCCGCTGTCCCCAAAACCATCCCCACATTGTGTCACCGCGGTGCCACCACTTTGTCACCGTGCCAATAGCCTGTGTCCCCTCCTCCATCCCCAAAACCATCNGTCCCCAAAACCATCCCCACATTGTGTCACCGCGGTGCCACCACTTTGTCACCGTGCCAATAGCCTGTGTCCCCTCCTCCATCCCCAAAACCATCCCCGTGTCGTGTCACCACGCCGGTAGCCTGCGTCCCCTCCACCGTCCCCAAAACCATTCCCATGTCATGTCACCGTGGTGTCACCGCTTTATCACCGTGCCAATAGCCTGCGTCCCCTCCGCCGTCCCCAAAACCATCCCCATGTCGTGTCACTGCTTTGTCACTGCACAAGTAGCCTGTGTCCCCTCCTGTCACCCCCAGTGACCCAAAACCATCCCCATGTCGTGTCACCACGGTGTCACCGCTTTGTCACYGTGCCAATAGCCTGCGTCCCCTCCGCCATCCCCAAAACCATCTCTGTGTTGTGTCACTGCAGTGTCACTGCTTTGTCACCGCGCCAGTAGCCTGCGTCCCCTCCGCCGTCCCCAAAACCATCCCTGAGTCATGTCACCGCGGTGTCACCGCTTTGTCACCACGCCAATAGCTTGCGTCCCCTCCGCCGTCCCCAAAACCATCCCCACATTGTGTCACC
>NW_020448192.1:8872-11458 GCF_003343035.1 Apteryx rowi
CACCGCGGTGTCACCGCTTTGTCACCACGCCAATAGCTTGCGTCCCCTCCGCCGTCCCCAAAACCATCCCCACATTGTGTCACCACTTTGTCACCGCGCCAATAGCCTGTGTCCCCTCCGCCGTCCCCAAAATCATCCCCGTGTCATGTCACCACTTTGTCACCGCGCCAGTAGCCTGCGTCCCCTCCACCATCCCCAAAACCATCCCCACGTCATGTCACCGCTTTGTCACCGCGCCGGTAGCCTGTGTCCCCTCCTGTCACCCCCAGTGACCCAAAACCATCCCCACATCGTGTCACCGCTTTGTCACCGTGCCAAYAGCCTGCGTCCCCTCCGCCGTCCCCCAAACCATCCCCGTGTCGTGTCACCGCGCCGGCAGCCTGCGTCCCCTCYGGCGTCCCCAAACCCCCGTCCCGGCCGCACCGCCGGCGCTCCCCGTGCCCGTCGGCCGCGCGGCGCGTCACCTTGAAGGGGTCGGGGTCGAGGGCGCGCAGCACCAGSGAGGCGGTGACGAAGCAGATGCCCTCGGTGATGAAGGGCGAGTGGATGGGCCGGGGGTCGAAGAGGTTGGGGTGGTTGCACACCTTGCGCAGCTGCATCAGCACGTTGATGACGCTCATGAAGTGGCCCGTGGCCAGGGTGGCCTTGGTGCTGCGGGGACGGGGACGCTGAGGACGGTGGGGACACGCGGCGGGGGACGTCCCGGCGTCCCCGGTGTGTCCCCCCCTCACCTGGCCTGGCCCATGAAGTCGTCGTAGAGGTAGCGCTGCCGCTTGGACAGGCGGCACTTGATGACGTGCTCGTACTTCTTGGGCATCTGCTTCTCCACGTCCACCTTCACCCGGCGCAGCAGGAAGGGGCGCAGCACCTGCGGGGACACGGGGGGGGACAGAGGGGGGGGACGCCCCCAAAAATGTGCCGTCTCCCCCGGGGCAGCCGCACCCCGAAATCTGGGGTGACGCCACGGAGGTGCGCACCGAAATCTGGGGTGACACCAAGGAGGTGCACACTGAAATCTGGGGTGACGCCACGGAGGTGCACACCAAAATATGGGGTGACGCCACGGAGGTGCGCACCGAAATCTGGGGTGACGCCACGGAGGTGCGCACCGAAATCTGGGGTGACGCCACGGAGGTGCGCACCGAAATATGGGGTGACACCAAGGAGGTGTGCACCAAAATCTGGGGTGACACCAAGGAGGTGTGCACCAAAATCTGGGGTGACACCAAGGCAGGGCGCACCGAAATCTGGGGTGACACCACGGAGATGCACACCGAAATCTGGGGTGACACCATGGAGGTGCGCACTGAAATCTGGGGTGACACCAAGGTGGTGCACACCAAAATTTGGGGTGACACCACAGAGGTGCACACCGAAATATGGGGTGACGCCACGGAGGTGCGCACCGAAATTGGGATTTCCGAAGGGAGCTGCACCCCAACGGCATAGTGACCCCAGGGAGCTACACCCTGACATTATGGTGACCCCAGAGAGCTATACCTCAACATCATGGTGACCCTGGGGAGCTACACCCCGACATCACGGTGACCCCAGGGAGCTACACCCCAGAGCAGGGATGACCCCAAACAGCTACACTCTGATATCACGGTGACCCCAAGGAGCTACACTCTGACACCACAATGATCCCGGGGAGCTACCCCTTGACATCACAGTGACCCCAGGGAGATACAACCCRACATCACGGTGACCCCAGGGAGCTACACCCCAGAGCAGGGGTAACCCCAGACAGCTACACTCTGATACCATGGTGACCCCAGGGAGCTACACCCTGACACCACAATGACCCTGGGGAGCTACACCCTGACACTACAGTGACCCCAGAGAGCTACACCCTGACACCACAATGACCCCCCAGGGAGCTACACCCCGATATCACAGTGACCCCRGGGAGMTACAMCCYRAYATCACRGTGACCCCRGGGAGMTACAMCYTGACACCACGRTGACCCCRGGGAGCTACACCCCRATATCRCAGTGACCCGRGGGACTTACGCCCCAGAGCCGGGGTGACCCAGGGGGCTGCACCCCGATCTCGGGGCACCCCCGGGGGGGGGGGGGGGGGGAGGAGAGGAGCGCCCACCTTGTGGAGCCGCTTGACGAGGCTCTCGTTGTACTCCTGGCTCCCCTCGATCATGCCGGTGAGGGGGTTGGAGAACCACTCCTTGAACTCGCGGTGCGACTGGAAGACGTGGGGCATCAGGAAGTGCATGAGCGACCACAGCTCCATGAGGCTGTTCTGCAGCGGCGTCCCCGTCAGCAACAGGCGCCGCTGGCTGCGGGTGACACGAGGAGGAGGCGGTGAGGGCCTCTGGCCCCCTGGGGTGTTCCCCGGCGCCGGCAGGCGGTTCCGCTTGTCCCCCCCGCGGACCTGTTGAAGTTGAGGAGCGACTGCCACCGCTGCGACTTGAAGTTCTTGATGTTCTGGGCCTCGTCGAGGATGAGGTACTTCCAGTTCTTGCGCCGGAAGGCCTGGTGGTCCTGCAGCACCAGCTTGTAGGAGGTGATGCACACGTGGAAGGCGTTGGGCTTGGTCCAGCCCTGCGGGGAGCCGGAGGAGGGGTGGGGG
>NW_020448192.1:13308-14862 GCF_003343035.1 Apteryx rowi
GGGGGCGGCCAGGGTGGGGGCGCCCGCCCGCTCCTCGTCGCCCTGCAGCAGGTAGGCCACGCCGCAGTCCTCCCCGCGGTCCTCCTCGGCGCCGGGGGCCGCCGCCTCGCTCTCCTCGTCTTCCTCATCATCCTCCTCCTCGTCCTCCTCTTCCTCGTCGTCGTCCTCCTCGTCCTCGTCCTCTTCTTCCTCGTCCTCCTCCTCGTCCTCGTCCTCATCGTCCTCCTCCTCCTCGCTCTCGGCCACCGGTGAGTCTGCGGGGCCATGCGGGGGGGTGTCGTGAGCGGGGATGGCACCCAAGGGTGGCTCCGGCACCCATGGAGGGGGCTCTAGCGCCCAGGGGTGACACCGGCACCCCCAGGTGGCCCTGATGCCTGCAGGTGTCTCTAGCACCCGTAGGTGACGCCAGCACCGGTGGGTCGCCCCCAACGCTTGGGGGGTGGCTCTGGCACCCACAGCAGCGGCGCTAGCACCCGTGGGTGACGCCAGCATCGAGGGGAAGCTCCAGCACCCCTGGGTGGCCCTGACACCTGGGGGTGGCTCTAGCACCCAAGGGTGACACCAGCATCTAGCGGAAGCTCCAGCACCCGTGGGTGAAGCCAAGCGCCCCCGGGTGGCCCTGACGCTTGGGGGCGGCTCTAACACCCATGGTGGTGACGCTGGCACCCACGGGTGACCCTAGCACCTGTAGGTGGCCCTGACACCCGCGGGTGGCTCCAGCACGCGTGGGTGGCCCTGACGCAGGGTGGCCTTAGCACCTTGGCACCCAGAAGTGGCTCTGGCACCTGCAAGGGACCCCAACACCCAAGGGTGGCCCCAGCGCCCGTTGGTGGCTCTAGCACCYGTGGGTGGCTCCAACACCCAGGTTGGTCCCTGACCCCTGTGGGTGGCCCCAGCACCCATTGGTGGCTCTAACACCAATGGATGGCCCCAACTCACCACGGGTGGTCCCAGCACCCTTGGGTGGCTTCAACACCCCTTGGTGGCTCCAGCTCCCAACCATGGTCCCCGACCCCCGCAGGTGACCCCAACACCCTTGGGTGGTCCCAGCACCCATTAGTGGCTCTAGCACCCATAGGTGGCCCCAACTCCCCCCACGGGTGGTCCCAGCATCAAGGGGTGGCCCCAGCACCCATTGGTGGCTCTAGCACCCATGGATGTCCCCAACCCCTGAGGATGGTCCCAGCACACTTGGGTGACCCCAACATCTAGGGGCGGCCCCAGCACCCATTGGTGGCTCTAGCACCCATGGATGTCCCTGATCCCTGCTGATAATCCCAACACCTGTGGGTGGCTCTAGCACCTATAGAGGACCTTGATTCCCTCTGGGGGATCCCAGCACCCTTAGGTGTCCCAGCACTCTTAGGTGGTCCCAACACCTGGGGGTGGTGCCCCAGCACCCTTGGGTGGCCCCAACATCCAGGCGTGGTCCCAGCACCCATGGATGTCCCCAGCACCCAGGGATGTCCCCAGCACCCTTGGGTGTCCCCAACATCCAGGCGTGGTCCCAGCACCCACGGATGTCCCCAGCACCCTTGGGTGGCCCCAACATCC
>NW_020448192.1:16047-18293 GCF_003343035.1 Apteryx rowi
GGGGTGACGCGGAGTTGGGTGACACTCGGGGGGGGTGACACAGAGCCGGGTGACTCCAAGGAGGTGTTGCGGGGCAGGGGGGTGATGCCACGTGGGTTTGGGGAACATGGAAGGGGTGGGTGACACTGGAGAAAGGTGACCCGGAGTTAGGCTGACACGGAGCAGGCGGGTGACGCTTGTGGGGAAGTGACATCGGAACAGTGACACTGCGTGTGGGATACTGAGCCGGGGGGTGACACCGGGGGGGCAGGACACCGAGCAGGGGGGTGACACTGTGGGCACGGGATGCGGAGCAGGTGAGTGACACCAAGTGAGGGGGTGACTGACACAGCAGGGCAGGTGACGCCAACGGAAGGACACGGAGTGGATGAGTGACACCAGGCTGGTGACACTGGGAAAGACACAGAGCGGGCAGGTGACACCATGAAAGGGTGACAAGGAGCAGCAGGGTGACACCGGGGTGGTGACACCGGTAGGGGGATACAGAGCTGGGCAGCGACGCCGGGGGAGACACAGAGCAGGAGAGGGACACCGGGGGGAGGACAGAGAGCGAGCGGGTGTCACCAGGCGGGTGACACTGTGAAAGGGTGACAAGGAGCAGCGGAGCGATGCTGTAGGGGTGACACCACAGGATTACAAAGCAGGAGAGTGACACTGGAGGAGACATGGAGCAGGAGGGTGACACTGGGGGAGAGAACACAGAGCAGGTCGGTGACACCAGGTGAGCGGGTGACACCGGGCAGGTGACACTGTGAAAGGGTGACAAAAACCAGTACGCTGGTACTATATGGCTGATACCATGGGAATGCACACCAGGAAGATAACACCAGGCAAAGACATAAAGCAGGCGGGTGACACTGGGGGGATGACATGGAGCAAGCGGGTGACACTGGGCAGGTGACATGGAATGGCAGGGTGACACCAGGGTGGTGACACCAGGGCGGTAACACCAGGATGGGGGATACAGAGCTAAGCAGTGACACTGGGGAGAGAACATGGAGCAGGAGGGTGACACTGGGGGGATGGATATGGAGCAAGGGGGTGATACCAGACAGGTGGGTGACACCAGGCAGGTGACACCACGAAAGGGTGACAAGGAGCGGTGAAGCAACACCATAAGGGTAACACCAGGGGGATGCAGCACTGAGTGCTAACACCGAGGAGGGAACACCGGGTGGGCAGGTGACACCGGGTGGGCAGGTGACACCGGGCGACACCACAAAACAGTGACACAGAGCAGCAAAGTGACACTATAGGGGTGATGCCAGGGGGATTCAGTGCTGGGCAGTAACACCAGGGAGAGGACACCAGGTGGGGAGGTGACACCGGGTAGGAGGTGACACCAGGCGGGCGGGTGACACCGGGCGACCGGGTAACACCACAAAGCGGTGACACAGAGCAGCAGAACAACACCATAGAGATGATACCAGGGGGATGCAACACCAGGCGGTAACACCAGGCAGAGGACACGAGGTGGGGAGGTGACACCAGGTGGGTGACACCAGGCGAGCGGGTGACAGTGGTTGGCCAGGTGACACTGTGAAAAGGTGACAAGGAGAAAAGGAGCGACACCATAGGGGTGACAGCAGGGGGATGCAGCGCTGGGCAGTAATGCTGAGAAGAGGACACCAGGTGGTCAGGTGACGCCAGGTGGGTGACAGCGGGTGGCCAGGTGACACCGGGCGGCCGGGTGACACCACGAAAGGGTGACACAGAGCAGCAGAGAGACACCACAGGGGTGACACCAGGGGGATGCAGCGCTGGGCAGTAACACCAGGGAGAGGACACCAGGTGGGCAGGTGACACCAGGTGGGTGACACCGGGCGGCCGGGTGACACCCCGAAAGGGTGACAGAGAAACGGAGCGACACCACACAAGCGACACCAGGGAATACAACGCTGGACAGTAACACCGGACAGAGGACACCAAGTGGGCGGGTGACACCAGGTGGATAACACCGGGCGGCCGGGTGACACCGAGCGGCCGGGTGACACCCCGAAAAGGTGACACAGAGAAATAGAGCGACACCATACAAGCGACACCAGGGGAATACAGCGCTGGGCAGTAACACACCAGGTGGGCAGGTCATGCCAGGTGAATAACACCACGTGGGCAGGTGACACTAGGTGGGTGACACTGGGTGGCCGGATGACACCGGGTGACGTGGGGGGGGAGGGGGCGACACTCACCGTGGTGGCGGCGGCGGGCGGCCGAGCCGTGGCGGCGCTGCCGGGGCGTCCAGGGCC
>NW_020448193.1:0-1387 GCF_003343035.1 Apteryx rowi
AAGTGGCTGCCGGTGTACAACCCGGAGGTGGTGTTGGCCTACCGAGGCAAAAAGCGCCAGGAGGCCCCTCCCCACATCTTCTCCATTTCTGACAATGCCTATCAGTTCATGTTAACTGGTGAGTGCTTGGTCTCTGAATTGCTTTTGCAATATGCTCTCTGTAAAGGGAAATGTAGAGTTCTTTCTGGAAATACAATGTAGCATTTTTAAAACACTGTGGGTGAAATTAATGCAAGATTAATGCACTTAAAGGTAGGGGTCTGTGTGAGCTGTGTCTGCGCTCTCATTATAATCAATAAAGAGCTTGTCAATGTCATCTGTGGAATCTAGAGTAAATTTAGAGGAAAGAAGACACCTTGTGTCTGGTCTAGGCTCCACCGACTGTAATGGGATCTTACATGTGGACATAGGGATTTAGGTGTCTTAATCAATAACCTACTATTTGTAATAATATCGCATATACCTTAGAAATAAGGTATTAAAAAAAAAAAGCATATGATGCCATTTCAGTGGTTCTATACTGGTTCTACAGTCAACTCAAATTTGCAAGCATCAGTGCTAACTAGTAAAACAGAGTTTTACTTGTTAAATTCAATTCAGAGTTTTCTGAATTGAAAAGGTAGATAAGCTCCACTTTGATTATTATGAAAATGGAAATTCATGACAGAAAAGATGACTGGATGATCTAAAGTACACGCACACTTTAATGATTACATTGATCTTTGTAACCTTAAATCAATTGTATATTATACTGAAAAGAAAACCTCAAAGAAATAAATCTATTTTAGTAATCTATTATAAAAATCTATAATAGTAATCTATTTTGTTTGATAGAAATATAGTGTCATGAAAAAATAAAAAAAACTTCTAGTTTTGAAATTGAATGGCTTTTAAAATATTCTTTTTGCTTGATCCTCTTCCATCCCTCACCTATTTTCTTTTCCCAGTGAATGCATTAAAGTCAATGATGCACAGGATTTTAGATTTTCTTTTTACCTACTATTTTTACAAAGTGGCAAATAGATTCAGAAAAGAAGAAAGAAAAATTAAAATTGTCTGTCATCTCAGAAATATGTAATTTCCATATATGTAAGGGTCAAAAAAGATGAAAAATAGTGAAAGAGGTTGGTTAGAGATTTCTGTTGTTGATGAGATCTCCAAATTTTCATATTACTCTGGAAAATTTTAGCTGTAAAAGAATTTAGATTCTGTCAAAAAACAAAAGAAAATGAGAATATCCTGATGGGCATATAAATATGAAATCTACTCTGAAGTGATGCCTCTGTTGATCCAGCTGATATTACCTGTTGCACTGCTAGGAACATCAAAAGTACCTATCGGAATTCCCAGGGCTTTTCACTGCCTTCTGTCCATGCCCCTTCTGGAA
>NW_020448193.1:2187-9281 GCF_003343035.1 Apteryx rowi
CTCTTCCTTGCCAGATCTGCTGGAGAAGTCCAGAGTCACTTTCCAGCTCAAGGCGGAAAGAAGCTACCACATATTTTATCAGATCATGTCCAACAAGAAGCCAGAGCTAATTGGTAGGAAGGCTCATTAACTTTTTTGGAGGAAGATCACTGAGCAACAGCTCACTCTACTACCTAGCTGACAAAACTAAGCCTCTTTCCCACCTATTCTTGTGTTCAGACATGCTCCTCATTACCACCAACCCATATGACTACCACTTTGTGAGTCAAGGTGAGATCASTGTTCCCAGCATTGATGACCAGGAGGAGYTGATGGCTACAGATGTAAGTARCACACCAAAAAAGTTCCTACTATACCCGTCTTTATGTTTTTACTATACTGACTTTAGTGTTTCTGTTGCAGAGTGCCATTGACATCCTGGGCTTCACTGCTGATGAAAAGACGGCCATTTACAAGCTGACGGGGGCTGTCATGCACTATGGGAACTTGAAGTTCAAGCAGAAACAACGAGAGGAGCAGGCGGAGCCTGATGGCACAGAAGGTATTATCTTACTTAGGAAATACTTCAAAAGATAACATCTTTGTTGCCAAAAGAAGGCGTTAGGCAGATTTCAGCCTTTAAATACTAAATAGCATAAAAGAAAAGTTCAATTTTTATATAACAGTTGAAGCACCTATCTCATCTAATGACACCTGCATTTTATCCTGGTACTTAATAAATAAAAGTTATTGCATACACTGCCAAGAAGGCAGGAGCCACAGATGCCACTTCCTGTAATATGCTTAGGCATACTTAGATTGGAATACACCTTGTAATCTTTGCTGTACTGTGGAACAGTAATATTGTGTTGTGCTCTAATGGGATGGGGAGACTGTGTTCTCATTCACTCTCATCTCTGTTGGTTGTCTGGGGAAATCTGATGTGAGATGTGTATTTGATTCCTCTCAGCTGAACAGGAGCTAGAACCCTTATGTCTCCAGGTTTCTGAGTGAGGGCTCCTCATGCTAAGGGACTGGGCAGAAGATGGGAAGTACCAGAGTCATGCCTGAAAATGGATGAAATGTTCTTCTCTTGAAGAACAAGTGTAGAAACTAATGCTCAGAAAGCGTTGTAGACTCTGGATTCTAAGGAGAACAGAGATTTTTGCTTTGTAGTTTGGATTTATATGTTTTTTTGCAATTCTGTAACTGCAGTTACTTTTGACACAGTCCCTCAAGGACCAAACTTTAGGCATGGTCCAACATTTAGTTCTTCTCTCACTCTCTCGGTGCTTAGTTGCTGACAAGGCTGCCTATCTGATGGGTCTAAACTCGGCTGATCTGCTCAAAGCCCTATGTTATCCCCGAGTCAAGGTTGGGAATGAATATGTGACCAAGGGTCAAACTGTGCAACAAGTAAGAAACGTGTGGTAACCTGCAACTATGTCTTGAATTAAGGTCCCTGTGATTTGCCTCTGCTCTGTTTGGTAAATCCAGACTCTTGCTTTAGGTTCAGAATTCAGTGGGTGCGCTAGCAAAGGCTGTCTATGAGAAGATGTTCTTGTGGATGGTTGTTCGCATCAACCAACAGCTGGATACCAAACAACCCAGACAGTACTTCATTGGTGTTCTGGACATTGCTGGCTTTGAGATCTTTGATGTAAGGAACAGAGTTTTTTCTAGCAGTTTCTTAGAAGGATGATTAGGAATAAAGGGAATTTTGAAACATATTTTTATGAGGAGTTAGTATCATTGTACACTTACATGCAGGGTTTTGGGATTGCCTTTCATTTCTCCCACAACAAAGAATAATATTATATATTATAATTACACTGAATTTGAAATCTTCCTTCTTTTCAAAATACAAGACCTATCCCAATGAAAGAGCATTGAGAAACATGAAGGAAGAGGCCTTATATTTAAACTGTCACTCAGGAAGAATTAGGATAGTACAGGAAAATTTCATTCAGTTATTGCTGCACCTGAGAACTTTGCATCTCTTTTTATGCTTGGCAGTTCAATAGCTTCGAGCAGCTCTGCATCAACTTCACAAATGAGAAACTGCAACAGTTCTTCAACCACCACATGTTTGTGCTGGAGCAGGAGGAGTACAAGAAAGAGGGAATTGAATGGACATTCATTGACTTTGGGATGGACCTGGCTGCCTGCATTGAGCTTATTGAGAAGGTATCCTTTCTGTTCAAGTGTATTAATTGTTGGATATTCCATAGCTGCTGAGGGACACACTTAAGAAGCGTGGGAGAATATGCTGTCTCTTTCAAGTGCATGCCTTGTGAAAACGGCAATAGGATGGAAGTGGTTCTAGAGATCAGACTTGGAATACAGGACTTTAGGTGAAAGTATGCAGTTCAAGTGTACAAAATAAACTTTCATGAAAAGACGGTCATATTCTGCTAGCTCCTAGCAGTTAAGAATTTGTCATGTTCCCAGCAGTAAAGGCATTTATATAAGTTAAAATGAAACACCAATGCTGAAAATGTCCCAGTTAATTTTCTCACTTGTTTTCCAGAAATGCAGAGAAATAACATTCTCTTCTGATTTGTTTTGTAGTTTCCTGTCTTGTATGCAGCCTCTTTCACACCAAAGGATGCATGATTTCTAATCTGTTTTTTCCTATTGTCTGTTGTATTGTCTTGTCGTCCAGCCCATGGGCATCTTCTCCATCCTGGAAGAGGAGTGCATGTTCCCCAAGGCAACTGACACCTCTTTCAAGAACAAGCTCTATGACCAGCATCTGGGCAAGTCCAGCAACTTCCAGAAGCCCAAGCCTGCCAAAGGCAAGGCTGAGGCCCACTTCTCCCTGGTGCACTATGCTGGCACGGTGGACTACAACATCTCTGGTTGGCTTGAGAAGAACAAGGACCCGCTGAATGAAACTGTCATTGGGCTGTACCAGAAATCATCCGTGAAGACACTGGCCTTACTCTTTGCCACTTACGGTGGAGCAGAAGCAGGTCAGCTCTGTAAATTCCATATTTTCTGGGAGGCTCAGTGTTGAAGGGGCATGAAAACAGGAAACACAGAACATTTAAAGTTGTTTGTTGTTCTGTATGCAACATCAACATTTTAATATTGTTTTACTTTTCTTCCATTTGCAGAGGCTGGTGGTGGCAAAAAGGGTGGCAAGAAGAAGGGTTCTTCTTTCCAGACTGTCTCAGCTCTTTTCCGGGTACAGTACTGTATTAACTCTTTGTAATATGAAGAAAGTGAGTAAACTAATTTAAAATAGGAAAGGACCATCTTTACATTTAATGTAACAGTGGTGAAATTCCCTGGAAATCCTATGTCATGCTTTTCAAGAAGAGTTTCAATATTGATAATATATACTGTTCAGAAATAAGGGTTCAGGCTTCAAATATCACGAGAAATCTAATCCTAGAATTTTGTTTGTGGAGGATAGTATTCAGATCTTTATGTTCCTAAGTCTTTGCTATAACTGTGCTGTAATTTTAGCATTCATGCATTCCCCTGACATTAATATTTTGGGGAATTGAGTGTATCCATAAACATTTTCTTTAAGAAGACATTTATTTTATTGAAAAGAAAAAGCCCTGATTTTTAAACAAATAGATTGACTTTAGTAGGTGGAATTTAGAAAACCTGAAAGCTAATTATTTTCCATGAAAATGTGGAATTGTTCATTACAGTTCCCACTGGATCAACAACAGAATATTTCAGTCTTTAATAATGATGTTCAGTGTATACAAGCAGAAGTAGCCTTTGGTTTGTGTGTCTTTACCTACCTGTTCTGAAATCTAGCTAATTTTGATAAGTGGTTAACTCATTGCAATGGGCTTGATGCATCAAGAAGCGCACATAAAAAAACTCACATTACTTACTGGTCCCTTAAGGAGAATTTAAACAAGCTGATGACCAACCTACGGAGCACTCACCCCCATTTTGTCCGTTGCATCATCCCAAATGAAACAAAAACACCTGGTAAGAAGCTCAAGAAGAGATCTTCCTGTGATACAGCTAGTCCCCTCTGTGCTAGAAATTATGGTATTCATTGTGCTCTGAATTGTTAGGTGCTATGGAGCATGAACTGGTGCTGCACCAGCTGCGGTGCAATGGAGTGCTGGAAGGGATCAGAATCTGCAGGAAAGGATTCCCCAGCAGAGTCCTCTACGCAGACTTTAAACAGAGGTAAGAGAGCTCCACCTTTTGGCATCATTACAACCAATGTCAAGTACCTTGTAGGTTCAGTCCGACTGGGCTCTGTTGCCAAGAATAGACAGTAAGCCACCATGCCCTGGCTGGGAAGAACAGCCATATCTTCCTCCTTCTCTTTTCACAGGTACAAGGTGCTTAATGCAAGTGCTATCCCAGAGGGACAGTTCATTGACAGCAAGAAGGCTTCTGAGAAGCTCCTTGGCTCCATTGACGTGGACCACACCCAGTACAAATTTGGTCACACCAAGGTACAATCACTCCTTGACTCACGTACTGTGGGTCTGTACTTTGCACCACCTGACAGTGATGTGCTGCAATATTCCCTTTCTCAAGGTGTTCTTCAAAGCTGGGCTGCTGGGACTCCTGGAGGAGATGAGAGATGAGAAGCTGGCACAGCTCATCACTCGCACACAGGCCAGGTGCAGGGGCTTCCTGATGAGAGTGGAGTACCAGAGAATGGTGGAGAGGAGGTAGACATTTCTCAAATGCAAATAATACCTGGACTTTGGAGAAAGTGTCTACACCATTCACACCCAAAATATTCAATGTACATTCTAATTATGTTTCAGGGAGTCCATCTTCTGCATCCAGTACAATGTTCGTKCATTCATGAAYGTCAAGCACTGGYCCTGGATGAAGCTRTTCTTCAARATCAAGCCCTTGCTGAAGAGTGCAGAATCCGAGAAGGAGATGGCCAAYATGAAGGAAGAGTTTGAGAAAACCAAGGAGGAGCTWGCRAAGTCTGAGGCAAAGAGGAAGGAGCTGGAGGAGAAAATGGTRAAGCTGRTGCARGAGAAAAATGAYCTGCAGCTCCAAGTGCAAGCTGTGAGTATCATGAGTTTATTTTTTTATAGGGGAAAATGAGTGAATAAGATCTAACTCTTCTTTCTTAGAAGAGAACTCTCAAACTGCACCCTAACCTGCCTTGCAAAATACTCTAAGCTGAATTATATGTGACTACAAGTAAAATTCAGGCCACCTGCTTTGGGCCCTCAGTGTCACCATTGCAAAGYRGGGTTCAACTTGAGAATGACTTTTAAGCCTTACTCTTAGTGCCTACATGTACATGTGTCCATGTGAGCTTACAGTATAAGGTACCATTATAGTCACTGCAAAGTAAATACAGTTTATGAAGTGGGGACAGTGATTCAGTTGACCACTCTATCTTAATTCAGTTACCTGCATAAAAAGCCTACTGCCATTTCTTATGACGCAGGGTACCTCAGCTGTCCTCCTGCAGCTACTAATCCAGGAAGGCACAGATGCCCAGCATGTCTCATGACACAAGTGCCAGCCCTGTGTGTATGTCTCCAGTGCCATTTAGCATCTCAAAATTACAGGCAACATTTAGACAATGCCCTTGAGCTCCAAGTGTCTATTCAGAGTTAGGTGAATCTCGATAATGTCCACTGATTGTATTGACTAGGTAAGCACTGATTAATGGGAGTTCGGATATCCAAATCTCATGCAGGCACACTCATTTAGAGAGGCAATGGGCACAAACTGAAACACAGGAGGTTCCATCTGAAGATGAGGAAAAACTTCTTTACTGTGAGGGTGACTGAGCACTGGGACAGGTTGCCCAGGGAGGCTGTGGAGTCGTATGGATAAGGTCCTGTGCAATGTGCTCTAGGTGACTCTGCTTGAGCAGGGGAGTTGGACTAGATGATCTCCAGAGGTCCCTTCCAAACTCAACCATTCTGTGATTCTGTGATAATGGGAAACCTATATTAATTGCTTTCCTTGGTATACACAGAAAAATAAATATACCGTTGGATTTTCTTACAAGATATTTTGCTTTCAAACTCATTTGGGACAAAACATATTTATGATATCCAAAAAAACACCAAAGATTAAGAGGGTGCAGTGACCAGCTGAAACCAGCATATACTACTCAAGACACAGTATGGAAAGATGATACAGAGGTAGCCAATTTTCAAGAGCAAGAAGCCATTTGCACATGCAACAATGTAGAGAATAAATAGTCATCTGTTTTCAGCAACATTATCTTCAGACTAGCAAAGCCTTTACTCCCCACATAATATTGGGTTCAGCATGAGTCAGTTACAAAAGAGAGGCTATTAAATACTGTCTGTGAAGAAAAAATCCTACAAGCTTTTTCTCCAGATAAAATTTAGTAATAGAAGTGGTCATTATTCCATAGTGCCTGTGAGTAAATGAGATATTCTCACAGCTGACACTTTTGTGAGACATTTTTTGAAAATTTAGGAATTAATGTTTTTTTCCAGCTGACAAGCTGTATAACCCTTCCAAGACAAAAACCTGTCAAGATTTTTGAGTTGTTTGAGTGAAGGCCAATTTCATCCTTCATTTTAACACATGCCTATGTATAATACTTCAAAACATTATAGCCCCAAAAAATCTGTGTCTCCCTGCCAGGAAGCAGATAGCTTGGCTGATGCTGAGGAAAGATGTGATCAGCTGATCAAAACCAAAATCCAGCTGGAAGCCAAAGTTAAGGAAGTGACTGAAAGGGCGGAGGACGAGGAGGAGATCAATGCTGAACTCACAGCCAAGAAGAGGAAACTGGAGGACGAATGCTCAGAACTGAAGAAAGATATTGATGATCTGGAATTAACACTGGCCAAAGTCGAGAAGGAAAAACATGCCACTGAAAACAAGGTATAATGCACCAGATGTCACTCTCATGCCAGAAAAGAACTCAGTGTTTTTACACTATAAAGTTTTAAACAATATTTTTTATCTACACTTGCTCCCTTCTCACAGGTGAAAAACCTCACTGAGGAGATGGCAGCCCTGGATGAAACCATCGTAAAGCTGACAAAAGAGAAGAAAGCCCTCCAAGAGGCCCACCAGCAGACACTGGATGACCTGCAGGCAGAAGAGGACAAAGTCAATACGCTGACCAAAGCTAAAACCAAGCTGGAGCAGCAAGTGGA
>NW_020448193.1:9916-12400 GCF_003343035.1 Apteryx rowi
AGCTAGAGGAGATCAGTGAGCGCCTGGAAGAAGCAGGGGGAGCTACGGCAGCTCAGATCGATATGAACAAGAAGCGTGAGGCAGAATTTCAGAAGATGCGCCGGGACCTCGAGGAGGCCACTCTGCAGCATGAAGCCACAGCTGCCGCCCTGCGGAAGAAGCATGCAGACAGCACAGCCGAGCTTGGGGAGCAAATCGACAACCTTCAGCGCGTCAAGCAGAAGCTGGAGAAGGAGAAGAGTGAGCTGAAGATGGAGATTGATGACTTGGCCAGYAACATGGAGTCCGTCTCCAAAGCCAAGGTACAGAATTTCTGTAAGCTTACAGGCCTATAATGCAGTACATTTTCAGAACCTTCTGATTACAATTAGTTATTACACTATGGTATTATTATTTTTCATTAGAAGAACAGCAAGCTAGAATTTAGTGATAGCCCTTTTTCCTTTCATCTTTTTGATACCTAGGCAAATCTGGAGAAGATGTGCCGCACTCTGGAAGACCAGCTGAGTGAGATCAAGTCAAAGGAGGAGCAGAATCAGCGCATGATCAATGACCTCAATACACAAAGAGCTCGTCTGCAGACAGAAGCAGGTGAGACACCTTCATGCCTTGTGTGTAATGGGAAAAACCTGAACATGATGACCAAAAAAAACCACAGTGGTTTTTTACTGAAATTGGCCTGTTCTCTGTGTAGTGGTCTGAAGTGCATTGTAGACACATTGTTTCAATATTGTTGGTTACATTATAGTCTATCTGCAATATTTCTCAGGTGAATATTCACGTCAGGTGGAAGAAAAAGATGCCTTGATATCCCAGTTATCCAGAGGCAAACAAGCATTTACTCAACAGATTGAAGAACTAAAGAGACACCTAGAGGAAGAAATAAAGGTACTTCCTATAAGGGTCTCGATTTTGGATCCAGATCCTTTTTTTTTGGAATGTTTCTTAAGCTCATGTACAATCAGAATGTCTTAGCCATATAATTTTAATTTTGGAAATTCCAATGTAGGTGGACAGTTTTGCCACATCTCTATTTAATATGGGAAGAAAGGTCAGGATGTCATCACCTCTAACCTGGATACTGTGGCAGGGAAGGGCATCTACAGGGCTTTTCTCAGATTAATGATACTGTATAAGAAATGATTGAGATATATCACGAAAAACTAAGGAAGAGTTTCTCCTCCTACACTTCTCTAGCAGAAGCTAATACGTTAGAAGACATTTAGAAAGGATTCATCAATAGGCAGCTGTACATTTGTCATTTAGAGTTTATCAGTGATCTCTGCTGGGTAACATTCTAGATTCTGGCAAAAGAATTGATAAGAAACTTCTCAGAATATATATTTAATTTACCCTACCCCCAAGGGCTGCATTTACATTTCTGATTCAAAAGGTTTTCTGTGATTT
The DNA here is from genome assembly GCF_003343035.1 of Apteryx rowi. Taxonomy (NCBI): domain Eukaryota; kingdom Metazoa; phylum Chordata; class Aves; order Apterygiformes; family Apterygidae; genus Apteryx; species Apteryx rowi. The sequence goes on from NW_020448193.1 coordinate 11,324, forward strand.
TCTCTGTGATACCTTTCCAGGGTCTCACATGCTATTCATTGTCTCAAACCAATTGTCTCCGCAGGCCAAGAACGCCCTGGCCCACGCCTTGCAATCCGCTCGCCATGACTGTGACTTGCTCCGGGAGCAGTATGAAGAAGAGCAGGAAGCCAAGGGTGAGCTGCAGCGCGCCCTGTCCAAGGCCAACAGTGAAGTGGCYCAGTGGAGAACCAAATATGAGACRGACGCCATTCAGCGCACGGAGGAACTGGAGGAGGCCAAGTACGTGGCAGTGGGGTGCGAAGAAGCCAGAGGAGACTGAAAGTACAGAAGGGACTTTGAATGGCAGAAATGAGGCCCCGCACTGTGGCGTGCAGGGAGGCCAAGTACATGGGGAAGGTGGAGAAGGCTGGCAGACACTAGTAAGGGAAATTTGAAAAGACCATTGAGAGAGTGACAGAAAGAAGCCAAGACYAGGCTGGGGAGGGGTGATGGGTAGAGGAGAGTGTGTGCTATAGAGGGTGTGGTTATGAAAAGACAAAGGCAAATAGGCCACATGACAAAGAAAGCAAGAGAGAGGCAATGTATGGGGTGTGCAGAGAGCAGAGGGATTGCTAGCGCCAGGAGAAAGGAAAAGGGAACAAAATGACTTGCTGGGGCAGGCTCTACCCTGTGTGTGCATGGGACCAAATACTGCAAAGTGGCTACGCATGCCATTGTGAAAAGCACCCTGGCTGCAGAAAAGCTGCTCCACTTTGCTTCCTCACTGGGAGCTGTATTTACCACCTCCTAGGAAGAAGCTGGCGCAGCGTCTGCAGGAAGCGGAGGAACACGTTGAAGCTGTGAATGCCAAATGTGCTTCCCTGGAAAAGACAAAGCAGCGGCTGCAGAATGAAGTGGAGGACCTGATGATTGATGTGGAAAGGTCGAATGCTGCCTGCGCAGCTCTGGACAAGAAGCAGAAGAATTTCGACAAGGTAACCTGGGCTCCAGCCTTGTGCTGTGGGGACAGAGCATCCCCTCATGGTTGCCACATCCGTACTCAGGCCCTGTTGCTCTTCAGATCCTGGCAGAGTGGAAGCAGAAGTATGAGGAAAC
>NW_020448194.1:0-12958 GCF_003343035.1 Apteryx rowi
GCAAGCACTGGGCATGTTGGCTGTGTCACAAACAAGGAGCCTGCTGCATCTCTTCGCTGCCTTGCCAGCATGCAAAGCGCCGCGTCTCTTCACTGCATCGCCAACAGCAAAGCGTCACGTCTCTTCGCCACATGGCCAACTAACTAGCTGCTGTGTCTCTTCGACGCCTCGCAAACGAGCACACCGCTGCATCTCTTGCATGCCTCGCAAACTAAGGAAACGCTGCGCCTCTTCGCTCCCTCTCAAGAAGCAAAGCGCCGCGTCTCTTCGCCGCCTCGCAAACTAAATGCTGCATGCGTTCAGTGCCTCGCCAAAAAGCAGACCGCTGCGTGTATTCGCTGACTGGCAGAAAGCAAAGCACGGCGCCTGTTCGCTGCCTGGCCAACAAGCAAACTGCTAGATCTCTTCGCCGCCTCCCAAATCGCTTCGTCCCTTCACTGCCTCGCCGCCTAGCAAAGCGAGCCTCCCTTCGCTGCCTTGCTGCCTAGGAAAGCATCATCTCCCTTCACCGCCTGGCAAAGCTCTGCATCCCGTCGCCACCAAGCAACGTGCCGTGTACCTTCGGCACATAGCAAAGAACTGCGTGCCTTCGCCGTCTCGCTGCCTAGCAAAGCGTCGTGTTCCTTTTGCGCCTAGCAAAGAACTGCCTGCATTCAACGCCTCAATGCCTATCACAACGCCGCATCCCTTTTCCCCCTCGCCGCCTCTCAAATTGCTCCGTCTCCTCGCGTCTCGCCACCTAGCAAAGCACTGCGTAACTTCGCCACCTAGCCGCCTAGCAAAATGCCGCGTCAGCTCGGCGCCTTGCCACCTAGCACACTGCTGCCTCCCTCCCCCCTCGCCTCCTGGCAAATGGCTGCGTCCTTCGGCACGTCAGTGCCTTGTCACATCGCAGCCTAGCAAAACGCTGCGTCCCTTCGCTGCCTGGCAAAGCACTGTGTGCATTAGCCACCTAGCACACCGCTGCGTCCCTTTTCCCGCTCGCAGCACTCTCAAATCACTTCGTCTCCTTGCGCCTCGCCGCCCAGCAAAGCGCTGCATCCCTCCCCGCCCTCGCCGCCTGGCAAACGGCTGCGTCCTTCGGCACCTCGGCGACTCGCCGCATCATAGCCTAGCAAAGCGCTGTGTGCCCTCGCCACCTGGCAAAGCACTGCACGCCTTCGTTGCCTCGACGCCTAGCAAAGCGCCTTGTCCCTTCACCACCTCGCCGACTAGCACACCGCTGTGACCTTGGCCCCTAGCAAAGCACCGCATGCCTTTGCCGCCAAAGAAAGCGCTGCGACCCTTTTCGCCCTCAGCCTACCAAAGTGCTGCCTCCCTTCACCGCCTTGCTGCCCACCAAAGCGTCATCTCCCTTCGCCGCCTAGCAAAGCTCCGCGTCCCATCACCGCGAAGCAAAGCGCCATGTTCCTTTGGCGCCTAGCAAAGAACTGCCTGCCTTCGACGCCTCAACACCTAGCAGAGCACTGCCTGCCTTCGCTGCCTCGCCGGCTAGGAAAGTGCCGCGTCCGCTCGCCGCCTCACCATCTCGCCGGCTAGCACACTGCTGCATCCCTTTTCCCCTCACTGCCTCTTAAATCACTTCGTCCCCTCGCGCCTTGCCACCTAGCAAAATGCTGCGTCCCTCCCCCCTCGCCACCTGGCAGATGGCTGTGTCCTTAGGCGCCACAGTGCCTAGCAAAGCTCCGCGTCCTGTGGCAGCCAAGCAAAGCGCCGTGTTCCTTCGGCACCTAGCAAAGAACTGCCTGCATTCGACACCTTGCCACCTAGCAAAGCACTGCGTGCCTTCGCCGCTTCGCTGCCTAGCAAAGCGCCGCGTCCCTTTTTGCCCTCGCCGCCTCTCAAATCGCTTCATCCCCAGGCGCCTCGCCGCCTAGCAAAACACTGCGTCCCTCCCCTCCGCCACCTGGTGAACGCCTGCGTCCTTTGGCACCTCGGCGCCTCGCCGCATCGCAGCCTAGCAAAGCGCTGCATGCCTTCACTGCCTGGCAAAGCACTGCTTGACTTCGCCACCTCACACACCGCTGCGTAACTTCACCGCCTCACTGCTTAGCAAACGCCGTAGTAGCGCCAAAGGGTCATGGCGCTTTTCAAGGCGGCGAAGGCACGTGGTGCTTTGCTAAGCACCGAGGCAGCGAAGGCACGCAGCGATTTGATAGTGGTCGACGGGGCAGGGCGCCTTGCTAGGCGGCGAGGCGGCAAAGGCACACAGCGCTTTGCCAGGTGCCCAAGGACGCAGCGCTGTGCGAGGCGGCGAGGGCATGCAGTGCTTTACCAGGCGGCGAGGGCACACAGCGCTTTGCTGGTGGCGAGGTGGCGAAGGCACTCAGCGCTTTGCCAGGAGGCGAAGGCACGCAGCGCTGTAGGAGGCGGCGAGGGCACACAGTGCTTTGCCAGGCGGCGAGCGGACGTGGAACTTTGCTGGGCAGCGAAGGGGGATGACGCTTTGCTAGGCGGCTAGGCGGTGAAGGGATGAGGTGATTTGGGAGGCAGTGAAGGGACACGGTGCTTTGGTAGGCAGCAAGGTGGCGAAGGGACATGGCGCTTTGCTAGGTGGCGAGGGTGAAAAGAGACGCAGCGCTTTCTTAGGCGGCGAGGTGACGAAGGCACGCGTTGCTTTGCTAGGCGGCGAGGGTCACAGCAGTGTGCTAGTTGGCGAGGTGGTGAAGGGACAAGGCCCTTTTCTAGGCGTCGAGGCGGCGAAGTTAAGCAGTGCTTTGCCAGGTGGCGAGGGCATGCAGCGCTTTGCTAGGCTATGATGTGGCGAGTCACCGAGGCGCCGAAGGATGCAGCTGTTTGCCAGGCAGCGAGGGGGGGGGAGGGATGCAGCGCTTTGCTAGGCGGCGAGGCACGAGGGGACGAAGCTATTTGCAAGGCGATGAGGCGGCGAAGGGACGAAGCAGTTTGGGAGGTGGCGATGTGCCAGGGGACGAAGAGATTTGAGAGGCGGCGAGGGGAAAAGGGATGCAGCGGTGTGGTAGGTGGCGAGGCAGTGAAGTGCTGAGTGGACGCGGTGCTTTGCTAGGTGACGGGGCGGCGAAGGCACACAGCACTTTGCTACACACACAGCAGTTAGATTGCGAGGCAATGAAGAGACGCAGCAGTGTGCTAGTTTGCGAAGCAGCGGAGACGCAGCGGTGTGCTAGTTTGCGCRGTTGTGAGGAGGTGCTGCGGCTTGCTTGTTCGTGAAAATGGAACAGGTGCAGCGGTGTGCTTGTTTGCAAAGCAGCGAAGAGACGCAGCGTTTAGGTATTTTGCGCATTTGTGAGGAGGTGCTGCGGCTTGCTTGTTCATGAAAATGGAACAGGCGCAGCGGTGTGCTTGTTTGCAAAGCAGCGAAGAGATGCAGCTGTCTGCTTGTTTGTGAGGCGTCGAATAGACACAGCTGTTTGCTTGTTCGCAATGCAGCGAACAAATGTAGCGTCTGCTTGTTTTTGAGGCGGCGACGAAACTCAGCTCTTTGGTATTTTGCAAGGCAGCGAACACACGCAGCCGTGTGCTTGTTCATGAGGCGGCGAAGAGGCACTGCCGTTTGCTTGTTCGTGAAGCGGTGATCAGATTCTGCAGACTGCTTGTTCACCACACATCGAATAGACACAGCAGACTGCTTTTTGGTGAGGCAGTGAAGAGCTGCAACAGTTGCTTACTTTGCCAGGCATCGAACAGATGCAGCAGTTTGCTTGTTCGCGAGGTAGCAAATAGATGCAGCAGTTTCCTTGCTTGTGAAGGAGTGAAGAGACGCAGCATTTTGCTTGTTCACAAGGCAGTGAAGAGACGTAGTGGTTTGCTTGTTTGCAAGTGAGCGAACAGACGCTGTGGTTAGTTAGTTTGCAAAGCAGCGAACACACGCAGCGGTCTGCTTGCGAGGCAGTGAACAGATGCAGTGAGTTGCTTGTTTGCGAGGCAGCGAATAGATGGTGCGGTTTGCTTGTTCGCGAGGAGGGGAAGAGACGCGGCGGTTACTTTTTGAGGCAGCGAACATATGCAGTGGTTTGCTTGTGCTCGAGGCATCAAACAGATGCAGCTGTTTCTTGATCGCGAGTCAGCGAACGCATGCAGCAGTTTGTGAGGCTGCGAGGAGATGCAGCGGTTAGCTTGTGAAGCGGTGAACAGATGCACTAGTTTGCTTGTTCTTGAGGCATCGAACAGATGCAGTTGTTTGCTTATTTGCAACGCAGCGAGCAGACGTAGCGTCTGCTTGTTCATGAGGCAGTGAAGAGACGCAGCGGTGTGCCAGTTTGCATGGCTGCGAGGAGGTGCTGCAGCTTGCTTGTTTGTGCGGAATCGAACAGGTGCAGTTGTTTGCTATTTTGCGAGGCAGCGAACACACGCAGCGGTCTGCTTGTGTGTGAGGCAGCGAACAGATGGTGCGGTTTGCTTGTTCGCGAGGAGGGGAAGAGACGCAGTGGTTACTTAATTGGTGAGGCAGCAAACAGACGCAGTTGTTGGTTAGTTCGCAAGGCAGTGAACAGACACATTGGTTTGCTAGTTTGTGAGGAGGGGAAGAGACACAGTGGTTACTTTGTGAGGCAGTGAACAGATGCAGTGATTAGTTTTGAGGCAGGGTACAGACTTAGCGGTTTGCTTGTTCGCCAGGCAGCGAAGAGCTGCAGCAGTTTGTTTGTGAGGCGTCAAATACACACAGTGGTTAGTTAGTTTGCGCGGTTGCAAGGAGGCGCTGTGGCTTGCTTGTTCTCGCGGAATCGAACAGGCGCAGAGGTCTGCATGTTCACAACGCCTTGAATAGACGCAGCGGACTGCTTGTTCGCGAGGCGGGAATAGGTGCAGCAGTTATTTATTTTACCAGGCATCGAACAGACGCAGCGGTTTGCTTGTTCGTGAGGCAGCGAAAAGGTGCCGCAGTTAGTTAGTTTGCAAGGCAGCTAACAGACACAGCAGATTGCTTGTTTGTGAGGCATCGAATAGACGCAGCGGTTAGTTAGTTTGCAAGCAGATGAACCAGTTTGCTTCTTCTCGAGGCATCGAACAGTTGCAGATGTTTGCTTATTCGCAACGCAGTGAGCAGACATAGCGTCTGCTTGTTTGCGAGGTAGCGAACACACGCAGCAGTTAGATTGCAAGGCAGTGAAGAGACGCAGCAGTGTGCTAGTTTGTGAAGCAGCGGAGATGCAGCGGTGTGCTAGTTTGCGCAGTTGTGAGGAGGTGCTGCGGCTTGCTTGTTCGTGAAAATGGAACAGGTGCAGCGGTGTGCTTGTTTGCAAAGCAGCGAAGAGACGCAGCGTTTAGGTATTTTGCGCATTTGTGAGGAGGTGCTGCGGCTTGCTTGTTCGTGAAAATGGAACAGGTGCAGCGGTGTGCTTGTTTGCAAAGCAGCGAAGAGACGCAGCGTTTAGGTATTTTGCGCATTTGTGAGGAGGTGCTGCGGCTTGCTTGTTCGTGAAAATGGAACAGGTGCAGCGGTGTGCTTGTTTGCAAAGCAGCGAAGAGACGCAGCGTTTAGGTATTTTGCGCATTTGTGAGGAGGTGCTGCGGCTTGCTTGTTCGTGCGGAATCGAACAGGCGCAGTTGTTTGCTATTTTGCGAGGCAGCAAACACATGCAGCAGTTAGCTTGCGAAGCAGCAAAGAGACGCAGTGGTCTGCTTGTTTGTGAGGCGTCGAATAAACACAGCTGTTTGCTTGTTCGCAATGCAGCGAACAAATGTAGCGTCTGCTTGTTTTTGAGGCAGCGATGAAACTCAGCTCTTTGGTATTTTGCAAGGCAGCGAACACACGCAGCCGTGTGCTTGTTCATGAGGCGGCGAAGAGGCACTGCCGTTTGCTTGTTCGTGAAGCGGTGATCAGATTCTGCGGACTGCTTGTTCGCCACACATCAAATAGACACAGCGGACTGCTTTTTGGTGAGGCGGTGAAGAGCTGCAACAGTTGCTTACTTTGCCAGGCATCGAACAGACACAGCAGTTTGCTTGTTCATGAGGTAGCGAATAGATGCAGAAGTTTCCTTGTTTGTGAGGCAGTGAACACATGCAGCGGTTAGTTTGCGAGGCAGTGAACAGATGCAGCAGTTAGTTTGCGAAGAGGTGCTGCGGCTTGCTTCTTCGCGCAGAATCAAACAGACGCAGCCGTGTGCTTGTTCATGAGGCGACAAAGAGGCACCGCAGTTTGCTTGTTTGTGAGGCAGCGAATAGACACAGCAGTTAGTTTGTGAGCAGTGAACAGACGCAGCCGTTACCTTGTTCGGGAAGTGGCGTAGCAGCATCGCTGTTTTCTTTTTCGCGTGGAAGTAAACARACGCAGCGGTCTGCTTGTTTGCGAGGCAGCGAAGAGACGCAGTGGTTAGTTAGTCTGCGAGCAGCGAACAGATGTACCGGTTTGCTTGTTCTGGAGGCATCAAACAGTTGCAGTTGTTAGCTTATTCGCAACGCAGCGAGCAGACGCAGCGGTTTGCTTGTTGGCGAGGCAGCGAAGAGACGCAGTGGTTAGTTAGTCTGCGAGCAGCGAACAGATGTACCGGTTTGCTTGTTCTGGAGGCATCAAACAGTTGCAGTTGTTAGCTTATTCGCAACGCAGCGAGCAGACATAGCTTCTGCTTGTTTGCGAGGTAGCGAACACATGCAGCAGTTAGATTGTGAGGCAGTGAAGAAACGCAGTGGTGTGCTAGTTTGTGCGATTGTGAGGAGGCGCTGCAGCTTGCTTATTCGCGAAAATGGAACAGGCGCAGCAATGTGCTTATTTGCGAGACAGCAAAGAGACACAGCAGTGGGCTTGTTCGCAATGCATTGAATACACACAGTGGACTGCTTATTTGCGAGGCACCGTACAGACGCAGCAGTTTGCTTGTTCGCGGGAAGTGAAAAGACGCAGCGGTTGCTTAGTTTGTGAGGTGGCGAACAGATGCAGCAGTTAGTTTGTGAGGCAACGAACAGACGCAGCACTTTGCTAGTCCACGAGGTGGCGTAGCTGAATCGCGGTTTGCTTTTTCGCATGGAAGCAAACAGACGCAGCACTTTGCTAGTTTGCGAGGCAGCGAAGAGACGCAGCAGTCTGCTTGTTTGCGAGGTGGCGAAGAGATGCAGTGGTTAGTTAGTTTGCAAGGCAGCGTACAGATGCAGCAGATAGTTGGTTTGCGAGGCAGAGAGGAGATGCAACAGTTGCTTAGTTTGTGAATTGGCGAACAGACGCAGCGGTTTGTTTTTTCATGAGGAGGGGAATAGACGCAGCGGTTACTTAGTTGGTGAGGCAGAAAACAGATGCAGTCGTTGGTTAGTTTGCGAGGCAGCGAAGAGATGCAGTGGTTAGTTTTTGAGGCAGCGAAGAGATGCAGTGGTTAGTTTTTGAGGCAGCGAACAGGCTTAGAAGTTTGCTTGTTCATGAGGCAGCGAAGAAACACAGTGGTCTGCTTGTTTGCTACGCATCGAAGAGACTCAGTGGTTAGTTTGTTTGTGAGGCTGCGAGGAGGCGCTGCGGCTTGCTTGTTCTCGCAGAATCGAACAGGCGCAGTTGTTTGTTTGCTATTTTGCGAGGCAGTGAACACACGCAGCGGTTAGCTTGTGAGGCAGTGAAGAGACGCAGTGGTCTGCTGTTTGTGAGGCATCAAATAGACGCAGTGGTTAGTTAGTTTGTGAGCAGCGAACAGATGCACCATTTTTCTTATTCTCGAGGCATTGAACAGTTGCAGATGTTTGCTTATTCGCAATGCAGTGAGCAGAAGTAGTGTCTGCTTGTTTGCGAGGTAGTGAACACATACAGCAGTTATATTGTGAGGCAGTGAAGAGACGCAGCGGTGTGCTTGTTTGTGTGGCATCGAACAGATGCAGCTGTTTCCTTGTTCTCAATGCAGCGAACAGACATAGCGGTTTGCTTGATCGCGAGGCAGCAAACACACAGTGGATTCCTTGTTTGCCAGGGGGCAAACTCACGGAGCAGTTAGCTTGCGAGGCAGTGAAGAGACGCAGCGGTTGCTTGTTCGCGAGGAGGCGAAGAGACACAGCAGTTTCTTAGTTTGTGAGGCAGCGAAAAGATGCAGTGGTTAGTTGGTTGGCAAGGCAGCGAAGAAACGCAGCACTTTTCTTGTCCACGAGGTGGCGTAGCGGCATCGCGGTTTGATTTTTGGCGCGGAAGCAAACAGACGCAACACTTTGCTAGTTTGCGAGGCAGCGAACAGAGGCAGCAGTTTGCAAGGCAGCAAAGAGACTCAGCAGTTTGCTTGTTTGTGAGGCAGTGGACAGACGCAGCGGTTTGCTTGTTTGTGAGGCAGCAAACAGACACAGCGCTTTGCTTGTTTGCCATGCAGCGAACAGACGCAGCACTTGGTTAGTTTGCGAGAAAGCGAAGACATGCAGCAGTTAGTTAGTTCGTGAGGCAGCAAACAGACGCAGCGATATACTACGAGTGTAAGTTACGCTTAGGAAAATGGAGCAAGTGGAATATACAGTTCCATCCCAGTTTCTCTTTTATCCCTGTTATCGATCTCTAGCACATGCTCACCGTCACGACACTGGGTGTCCCCACGCGCTGGGAAGGAAGACGTGGGTTGTAGGCAGGGGAAGGATTTCTGAATTCATGTCGCTTCTGGTTTATCTGTGGAACAACCTCGACCAGGGAATCTCCCGATGCCTGGCTGAGTAAACCATCTAAAGCACTGAACATGAGTTCCTGCCCTACATGGTTTATTCCTCACCCTCAGCGATGCCATAAGACTGCTCCAAGAGGAGAAGGACTAAATGTTTGCCACACAGGGTGGTTGTGGCTAGATATCCCTCTCAAAAATGCTACTGAACTGATCACCATTATCATCCAGAGCGATCAGCTCCCCGACACCCTATGGACTTTAGCGCAAGCATGAAGTAAATGGAGTAATAAAACAAATAATAGACTATCAGCTTATGACAAAGCACTGCCTGTGTGGGATATAGACATCCCCTTTAGTAATGAAAGCATGTGCACAGCAGCAAAAAGAAATCACAAGTCAGCTATTGGTGTAGGACAAATCTCTCACTGTAACAATACAATATGGGTTTGTTACCAGGGGCCTCAGACAAGAATGCACCCAAGGACACAATTCTCACAACTGTGACTGATACATCCTAACGGAGTACAGATAAACCAGCAGAAACCAGTTGAAACCAAGATTAGGAACGAGACAGCTTTCTCGAACAAAGAAATGAGCCAAGCCGAGACCATATATGGAAAAGGAGCTCAGAGTTCATGGAAAGACACTAAGAGGCACCTCTTCAGAGACCACTAGAGACCACCAGAGACCACCAGGGACCACCAGAGACCCCCAGAGAAGCCCCCCGGAGACTCAGACCGCATGCGTAATGGCTATGTAAATATGATAATTAGTTCCAGGAAATAGAATGAATATGTATAAACATTCTGGGAAATTTAATGCATATGTATGTTACAGAGCAATATAAACGTCGACTGATGCAACATATGGCATGCACGCTGGGCGGAGCTATCCCCTGTGCATCTGACGCCGTAAATAAAGAGAATGCCTGCTTCTTAATGCTACACTGGTGTTAAGGAGTTTTTCTCCCGATTTCAGTGACAGGTTGACACCACTGCCATTTATGCAGGGAATAAGAGGGCCCAAGAGGGCCTCTTCACATACCAAAACAAATCTGCTACTATAACAAAGCTGCACTGGTTATGTGAGAATCAAGCCTGGAAAGTTCTCCCAGCAGGACAGTGGGGAAAGTGTACACTAGGAAGAGTGATACTCCCATATGGAAATAACACTTAAACATCCCTCTGGATCGTGCCTTAGAACTTTCCTATACAAAACAGAGAAACGTTCTACCTTTAATCCCCTTAGAGCACGGCCGACTGCCTTTCATTCTTTCATACGATGGTTACTACTGTCATTAGGAGTAAGCGAATTTGAAAAGGCCATAGTGAACACCTCTGCAGCAGTAGAAATATTAGGCAACAGTACTGCTGACGCTATTGTCTCCACCCAGGAAGAAGTATCCCATTTATCTAAAACAGTACTCCAGAACTGAATGGCTTTGGATGTTTTCCTTGCATCTCAAGCAGGGGCGTGTACAATTGTAAATACCAGTTGTTGAGTATATGTAGACCAGTGGGGACAAATCTCTTCTGATGTGAGCCACATCTGGGAACAAGTAAAATTATTCCATGAAGTGCAGCAAGACGATACTTCATCAGTGTAGAGCAAGTGAAGAGTTAACAGGACTGAAAAAGTCTGCCAACTGATGTTCTCAAGGCTGCAGACTAGGAGAGCTAACAACTAAAGAGCTCTGCTGCCTGACAAGGCCAAGGAATCTGCATGGACCTGCAGGGAGGGGAGAAGCGATATGGAGGTGTTGTGGTCTTGCCTCGCTAGCAGGGTCCTTCCAAGCAGACAAACAGTCCTGTTGTTATGAAACTCGCAGAGGTCAGCAAAAGCAGTGTTTGCCCAGAGTCCCAACCGTATAAAAAGAGACTTGGCAGCTAAGAGAGTTTGAGCAGGGATGGGAATGTGACCTGGCCATCCTCTCCGGCTGGACTGTGAGTACTCCCCCCCTCCCCTTTTCCTGGAATGCTGGGTTAAGGTAACTCCTCGAGGTTGAGAGCCCTCTCACTAAGAGAGTGAACAAGAAAGCTTTCAAGTAGGGATAAGCAGTGTTTCCAATTACTAGTGCAGTAACTGACTGTTTCGGGTTATCCTTTCTAAATCAGTAATCACCTTATTTCAGGCTATCCTTTCTAAATCAGTAATCGATGATTTTGGGCTATCCTTTCTGAGTCAATAATGGATGATTTTGGGCTATCCTTTTTCAGGCTATCCTCTCTAACTTAGTAATCACATTATTTTAATGGATGTTACTAATCTAAGAGCTTGTGTGAGGAAGTAAACATAGTTTTTTTATTACGTTACTGTCTCAGTCATTACTATCAAACCTTTGTAGCGTGACAATCAGGATTCCAGGAAGTCTGCTCCTGGTTCACATCATGCATGCCAAGTTTGGGAATCTGGGTGAAGCAGATATGCATGGGCTTATGTTTTTCATTTGTGCTTTTGTAATCATTTTTGTTTGTTCACCATGTTGTAACGTGTTGTACCCGGATCTGCTTACAAGTTCACCGGTATTGTTACACAGCACCCATTTGAATAAGTGCAGGTATGCACACAAAGACAAAGTGGGGAGCTGTAAGGAGGGAAGAGCCAGAGTACTAACACTTAGCACTAGTCACTAAAGTAGTTGAAGCCTTTGGCCACAGCCAAGGTTGCAACCAAGGCCAGCTGCAGCCAGCTTTTGCAGCACAAGCAATATTGTAACCATCACAGATAACCATGGCAGAGGTAACCAAAACAAAGAGCACCAATGGACCACAAGAAAATGAGTAAGAGAAGTCGTGGGATTGGTTAACAGGGATCAGGCTATGGGGGAGTTGCGATTGAGTTGTGACAAGATAAAGAGAACTAAGAACCTGTTGGAGAGGTTCTCTCCTTGGAGGCACCCAGCTTAAGCTGTATCTTTGTTACGCATAATAAACCTGTTGGAAAAATATTCAAATCTTTAATTGGGAAAATAAGTGGAGATCTAGGGTCAAACCAAAACAGTTGAAGGTGGCAACTGCGTAATTCCTATGGTAAAAGGTGGCGCCTGTGTAATTCCTTCAACACAGGGCAGGTCCACCCTCACCTGGACAGCCAGTAGGTGCAGTGCTTGCCAGTTTTGTAAGTGTCATTAGTATTACAATGCAATGAGGATGTCCTGCCGCTGCAGCTCCCCACAAATTCTCATTCAGGACTTTGGGAATGACAGCAAAGCAGTATAAAGATATTATTTTTGTAGGAGCGTCCCTAATCTGGCCAGTCCCTAGCAATGGGACTATGAGTTCTTTTGTAGTTGCGTTGCAATAAGGGCCTTCCACAGTTTGAAGCCCTCCTCCTTTGAATTTGTCTTTTGCTAAGGCAGGGAACATTCATTCTCATGTTTGTCCTTGGCTGTTTTCGATGGCTGCCCAAGKCTAATTGATTTGGGATCCACTTGTTAATTGCAATACTGTACAAGACAAAGCAGAGCTGACTTTGCATGAGATACTTTTGGTAGTTAGCAATTGGGACCCCAGCGACACATGAGTGTGTCGCCAGAGGTGCTGAGTGCCTCACCGATTTTGTCCTGAAGTTTGTAAGGCTGTTGATAGCCAGCTTGCAGTCATTCTGGATATGCCAACTTCGGTTTCTCCCAAGACTGACAATGTATTTGCTAGGGTTTCAACATCAGAGGAATTCAATAGTCCTGTTTCGGGACCAATTCCACCTCACAGAGCTTGAAGAATCTCTCTTTTACTTTGGTGTCCTATTGCTCTATGATTTTGCAGCCAGCAGTCACAGAGAGGGGCACTATAAGCAACACAAGTCTTGTTCCATGCACGAGTGCGCACATTGGTCAGGTCCAAATGTGCATTCCTCATCATTAATTTGGGGGCCATAATCCCAGGCTCTCATCCATCATGCAATTGCATTAAGAAAGGGGTACTTTTGTTAAGAGGTCATTTGGGATGTTTTATGAGAGATAACCTCCGAAACAAGTGGTACCTTAATTCTGTCCACTTAAATCGACTTTGCCCATTGATTATAACTGGTCTTTGCAGAAAAGCTGCCATACATTGTTATGTTTTTCTCATTGTTTAGAGCTAGAGTGCCATTCTGGGGGGCCACGACTGTGTGATCTGTTGCCTTGCATGTCTGCAGTAGCCATTTCACTCGATTGTCACAACCAGGCGCAGCTTCCCATCCCAGGTTCTTCCCGGTACTGAACTTTACTTTAACCCTAGATCTTAGGGTGAGGGTAAGATTATTGCCTCCTCTCAGCCCTTGCCCTCGTGCTCTTACAGATGCTATTCCTCCTGTGACTGTAGCTCTGAAGAAGACACCGAGGTCTGGGACATCATCCAAGCCTCAGTTCTGGTTCACTGCCTCCCTCTAGTGCCTCCAGCATCCCATGCTCCTTCTCCTTTGTAAAGCAGCAGAGTCACCCCCAT
>NW_020448195.1:0-4207 GCF_003343035.1 Apteryx rowi
TGAACCCCCTCATCTACAGCATGAGGAACAAGGAGCTCAAAGATGCCCTGAGGAAAGTGATTTCATGGACATTTTTCAGCACTGGTAACATTGCCTTTGCTCTCCACAAATGACTCCCCCTGTGTCCCGTACCAGGACTGAGCTTTTTTTGTTCACTTTATTTTTTTTATTACTTTTATTACTGATGTTATTATTATTTGTCACGATGTTGCTACASAAATGCTTGGATTCATTTCACCTTCACTGASACTGCTCTGTCTCACCTGGTGCCTATATAAAGTTGTGTCTAACACTGGGTCAGAGCTGGCTCCCTTACAGTATCTCTGTAATAAAGAAGGTTCTTCCCAGTGCAGTCCTTGAAGGATGACTCTTCCTCCAAAGCTGCTGTACCTCATGCCCTGTCCCSAGCACATTTCCTTGAGACAATCTCGCCCGCCCTGTGTGCTGGTCCTTATCCCAAATGTCACCCCCAGACAAGGCTCCTTGCCTAGCTGCAGGACTTGGCATCCAGCTGTGAGCCCTGGGAGGACGAACCCTCTGCTGGGTCCTCTGCAGGGCTGGCAGGGAGCATACAGAGGAGGTCCTGGGGCATCTACTGGGCCTGTAGACCATCCTCCTCCCACGGGGGCCTCAAACAGAGTCCGTCAGAACACAGATCCAGCACAGCTTGTCACTGCGTGAACACAGAGGAGAAACTGCCCCAGGAAACTCCTCCCAGACCCAGCCTCTCATATCCGCTATTTCCAGCACTGGCCATTCCCTGTGGTCCTGGTGAGATGTGATCTTTGACTGTGACCAGCTCTGTCTGCCTGCTGGCCTCAGCASCTGTATGGGGGAAATGTCCAGCCCTGCCTGGCCTCTTTACGGCCTCAGACCTCATCAGACCCTGGAGCATGCCTTCTGCTAACCCCAGGGGACAGGATCAGGGCTGAGCAGGGTCTGGGGACTGGTGGGAGGCTGCCAGGCAGGAGGGGCAAGGGGGACAGGGCACCAAGGGCTGTCATGGGGACCATGGTGGGGGGATGTTTCCCCAAACCAGAATGCAGCCTGTTCTGTATGGTGCCTATGCAGTGGAGCTGTGGGGCCACATGGAGGTTAGCAGGGCTGGGCCAGTGGAGGGCTGAGGCACAGATGGGAGCCAAAACACTCCAGAAACTCCCGACAGTCATGGAGGGGACTCACTGCTGCTAGCAGGATCGCGGTTTTCTCTAGGGCTGCAGGCACCAGCACCACCTGCCAGGACTCCCAGACCCAGCACAGACAGTTGGTGCCAAGCACTGCAGCTCGCAGTGTCCCCCTTCCTGTGTCACCATCCTCTCTCAGGAGCACCGCCAGCTGCATTGCTGCCTGCCCAGGTGTGGAGAGGAGCTGCTGGAGGTCTTCTGTTCTCATGCCTGCTGATCCCAGCTCTGCCCTGTCATTGGCCCACAGGCTCTGCCCTGGGTCATGTCAGGTCTCCATACATTCTTGTCTGAGACCACGTAGGGATCTGCAGCACACAGGTCTGCTTGGACCACAGCCTGCCTGTGTGGTCCCAGGAGATCCCAGCAAGGCTGTGCTTGGAGGTGAGKCTGTGWTTGTCCTCAGTCAAAGTAGATGGGATGGTCTGTSTGGGRGCCAAGGGGAGGAAAGGACAAGAGACAACAAGGAGAAGATGCAGKAAGGGAAATTTCAAAGGAGTTGAAGGAATAATAAAGAAACATCCATGGTAGTTGAGCAGCACTGGGGGAGGGGACAGGAAATCTTTAAAAATTCTCCTGGAGAAAGCACCTACCAACCTGATCTAACTGTCAAGTTAGCTCAGCTCAGAGCAGATCATGCTYCTGGAGATCTCTGGTGGTCCCTCCCAACCCAAACCCTCTAGGAGGAAGGGTCTGGAAAGCAGAGTGAGGGGCAGGGGACACTATTGTGGGTTTGAGGCCTTGCTGGCCTTTGTACGGCCTGATCAAGCCTGTCCTCAGAGTTACACAGGGAGCGAGTTCATCCTCAAAAGGAGTCTCTGCTCCATGGACAACAGGAGTCAAAGCAGTGCCGGGGTGCTACAGAAAAGTTCTCAGGAACACACCAGGCATTCAGCCACTTTGACTGCTGAGGTGTCCCCAGACCGGTGCTTTGCATCCTGGGTCTTAAGGGCTGACAAATCTTTAGAGCCAGAGCAGATCGGAGTCCCATCTCCTGGACTCACGAGTTACAGGGCATCAGCAGGGCTGTAGTTGCTGCAGGGAGGGAATCACTGCCCAGGGCATGAGCAGATCCCCCTCTGACCTCCCCTCTCTCTTCACACCCTGGAATAGGGATCATGTTTCCCATGTTGTCCCTCTCTGCTGGGCTGTATTCCCAGCTGGAGGGGACGCAGGCTCCACACTGGGGAAATGCAGCAGAGCCCAGTCTCATCTCATCTAGAGGAGCAGGGTCCCACCACACCTGCTGGGTGGCCAGGGCTGCAGGCTGCAGACCCCACTCTGTTCCCCACACACCTCCTGGCTGGGGCTGCACGGTGCCCAGCAGCAAGGCAGGCATGCCTGGGGGTCAGGTGCCTTTGGGGTGGTGGCCTTTGGACCAGCCTCTCTCTGTAAGGGACTCAGGAGGTTCTCCACCTCCATGTTAGTGGCAAAGTTCGTGTCCCAGTTTCTTCTCTCTGGAGAGCTGAGGATTTCATTCTCGGCAGAAGGGGAAAAAGGACACCCTTTTGTTCCTAGGACTTGTACCACCCTGTCAATCCTATACTGTCTTCTCTAGCCCTATCACCCCCAGAAGTCCTTTGGCAGGGGAATTTTTTGGTTTCTGACCCTCTATGTGACCCTGCTTTGAGCAGCACGTTGCACTACAGGCCTCCTGTGGTCTCTTCAAGCTGAATTATCCTGAACGCCTATGATCTCAGGCCCCTTTTCAAGCACAGAGCAAATGTCTCTGGGACAGGAGTCCTTTGTGCTTTATGTGACCATCTAAAAGAAGGCAGGTGAACACCTCCCCCTCCCCACTGACTGCAAGGGCAGCCTGGGAGGCACTGCCTCAGGCATATCGACATTACAATGGAAATTCTTTGCATCCACCTTTAAACACCTGAAAATCCATTGCCTGGATCCCCTCAGTGGTGAGGGGAGAAATGCAGGCTTTTCTGCGGTGTGATTTCTCTACCTCTGTAGTTTGTGTCTCTAAGTAGATGGTGCCATCCTCCCCTTGGTTTCTTGCCTGAAGGTCAGCCTGGATGGGGATGTGAATGTGGAGGTTGTCTGTCACAGCAGTGACCGTGAGATGGTGGAGAGGTAAGAGGAATAACAGAATGACCACCCTGGACTGCAGCAGAGAGGATTTCATCTTGGTGGGACTGGAGTTAGGCAAATCAAAGCTCAGCTGGAGCTGGAGCTGGAGCTGGAGCTGGATCTAGGAAAGGATGGGGAGATAACCTGAAGGGCTTCTGTAAGGACGTTGGCAGAACAAGGCAGCCATTCAAGGAAAATGTGGTCTCCCTGCTCAGTGGGGCAGGGGACATAGTGACAAGGACAGAAGAAAGGCTGAGGAGGTCATTGCCTCTTTTACCTTGTCTTTTCCTGGTACTGTCTACTGACAGGCCTCCCTGGCCCCCGAGTCATTTGGCAGCATCTGTGTCAGCAAAGCCTCACCCATGGTAGAGGAAGATGCATCTGGAGAGGACTTTTGCCCAGTGGGCACACACAAGTCCATGAGACCAGATGGGAAGCACCCCAGGGTGCAGGGGGAGGTGGCTGGAGTCACTGCAACACCACTCCCAATTGTCTATGAAATGTCAGGGTAATCAGGGAGGTTCCTGATGACTGGGAAAAGGCAGACATCTCGGCCATTTTGCAGGAGGTCAAGAGGGAGGATCTGGGGAACGACAGGCTGGTCCTCTTCCTCTCAGTCCCCAGGAAGGTGATGGAGCAAATCCTCCTGGAAACCATCTCCAAGCATAGGAAGGACGAGGCCTGGAAGAGGCAGCATGTGTTGACCAAGGGGAAATGGAAAGCATGCCTGACCAACCTGATTGCCTTCTACCATCAGATGAATGCCTGCGTGCACAAGGGGGATTTTGCAGGGATTTTGTGAACCTTCACTTTAGCAAGGCCTTGGACACAGTCCCCCAGAGTCTCCTTACAGGCAAATTGTTGAGCTCTGCCCTGGATCAATGGACCAGAAGGCAGGTGGAAGATTGGCTGGACCATCAGGCTGAAATGCTTTCATCAGTGTT
>NW_020448195.1:5739-7369 GCF_003343035.1 Apteryx rowi
TTTTTAAGGATTGCCCTCCTTTGCAGAGGAGGGGGAGATGCTTCGGAGCAGGCATTCCCTGCCACAGCGTCACAGGGACAGGGCATGCTGCTACTTTCTCCCAAGGACAGCTGCAGGGCGGTGAAGCTGGGATATGCACACAGGTCTGCGCAGGGCTGTGATTCAGAACAGTGTCACTGCACCGCAGAGGAAGGTGCAAAAAAGGCTATTTGAAAGGGAAGGAGCTTTCCTTCCAGGGCTTTCAGTTTCCTAATGTTGGCAGGGAGGAAAAAGGAAAGAGTTTTCTGATTTGGCAAGGAACTGGGACTCACTGACCTTCCATCTCAGAGATCAGTAGGTCTGTGAGAAAGCTCAGCAAACCCTTTCAACCCCACCTCCACCTACAGCAGCACCAGCATCACCTTTATAGACTTATCAGGGCTAATGTGACCTGCTCCTTAGGACCTGTGAGCACAGACATGCCATGGACAGTGCCCTGATCCGGGAGGTTTCTGTAGGGCAGAACTGTGCACACAGAGGGTGGGACAGGGTCTGTGAGTACCGRCAGGGAAGAGATGTTGGGAGAGAGAAAGCTGCAGGCAGCAGGAACAGCTGCAGGCAGTAGAGATGGGCAGGGAGTGAGAGGGAAGTGCCAACAGAATCGTCATGGGAGGATGGATTTGGGCAAGTCATGGTCAGTGCTCAGTCCCTCCAATGCAGACAACTTCCTCTGAGCAAGCTCCCTGTGTCTCCTCTCCCTGCCAGCAGAGCCTCTGCCCTGACAGCCATGGGGTCCAGGGCATGAGCTGCCTTCTCTGCAGCCAGCCCTCCGGCAGAGGAGAGGTGCCCGACAAAGGGACTGAGAGTGACTGCCCTGCGATGTCACTGCCTGCGAGGCGGCATGCCGAGCTGGTAAGGTGAAGGCTTTCCTGCGTTCCTGTCTGTCTCTTCTTCCCTCCCTTGGCAGAAGGATCATGGTGTTGCTCCTTGTTTCCCCTCCTATCCATGCTGCTCCTGTTCTTGTTCTCAGGCTCTCCAGGGTGGGGGGTTTGCATGGGAATGAGGTGGCCCCAGCCCCCTTCTGACTTGTGGAGCTCCAGAAAATGCAGTCCGTGAGGCTGGGAAATGAGCTGACTCTCCCTTAAGGAAAGCCCATCTCCAGTCCTAATAGTCCTTTGACCGCTTCCCTGTGGTGTCCTGCCAGGCTGCCACCTGCCCTCCAGAAAGGCACTGCTGTCTCATAGCACCTCTGTGATATCTGAGACCCCCATGAGGAAGGTGCAGAGATGCTGAGAGTATGGAGATGGTGCTGGGAGACTGTGTGTGGGCATCTGCAAAGAGCCCTGTGTGTGCTTGGCTAGAAGGGGAGTGTGGAGAGCTCTGTCAGGTGCCCTGAGAAAGGGTGAGAAGTTTGGAGCTGTGCACTTTGAAAGTGGACTCGTGTGCTCTCAGCAGGGGCTGGTTTCTTTCTAGGGCAACACATGAGTGTGATCATCCTCCTGCTCCAAGAGGTTGCGAGCACAGGACAGGAGGCAACGAGACTAACAGACAGACTAGCTGTCCTCATTCTGCAACAAGGGACAGTGGATGCTTTCCTCTCAGGACTCACAGTAGAAATGCCAAGGATTTCTACCTTTGAGGAACACTCCCC
>NW_020448195.1:9149-10890 GCF_003343035.1 Apteryx rowi
AGAGACCAAGGGCTGGATTTAGAACTCACTCATCGGTGTCCAGGGACAGTGGAGAGGATGAATGGTCATGGATTTACATATCCACAGGTGTCCCACATGTTAAGGCCCAGTGTCTGATGGCCGTCTTTCTGGAGGGGAATCTGGAGGTGCCAGGAGAGCACAGGGCATCTCCTGGGACAGCGTGTGCCTGGCGTGGGCAGTGAGTGGAGCCTCACAAAGGGAGAGGTCCTCCAAGGTGGAGTCACTTAAAGAACTCAACCCAGGTATCCATGGACAAAGGAGGACTCTGCAATCCCAGGAGAGGCAGTGGGAACCCAGCTGGCACTGGGAAGGGAGACCAGAGAGTGATTCATGTCATCGTAAATGAAATACCAGGGGCAGGATCTAGAGA
The DNA here is from genome assembly GCF_003343035.1 of Apteryx rowi. NCBI lineage: Eukaryota > Metazoa > Chordata > Aves > Apterygiformes > Apterygidae > Apteryx > Apteryx rowi. Next base: position 9,541 of record NW_020448195.1, read on the forward strand.
TGCAGCTGGACAGAACTAGTAGCTTTGGAAATGCTCCATAGTCCCTCCAAGCACTTACCACATCTGCACTCCCCTGGAGGGATTAGAGGCTGTGATCCCCATTTGGTTGGATCTGCCTCCCACCCTGACCAGCACAGCCAGTGCAGAGTCACCATGTGGTCCTGTGGCCCCCCAGCCTGCTCGCTCGGCAGAGCAGCACTGTGAGCTCAGGGCCCCGCAGGAGAACAGGGGAGGGGGTGTGGGAATGGCCAGCAATATCAGAGGAGGGATTGGGAGAGATGAGAAGGAAGTGGAACTGGGCTTGACAGTATCCTGGAGAAAAAAATGCCAACTTTTAATCCAAGACAATGTTCAGAGTGTGGGTACACTAAAGTGAGCTCATGGTGCAGAGCCAGAGGTCCTTGTTGTCCTGGCCCTCCACATGGCCTGGGAAGTGGTTGAAGAAGGATTAATGCTTCCCACCCTCCCAGCTCCTAGTGCCATTGTCCCTCCTGAAGGGAGGCACCAAAAAGAAGGCTGGGACCCCTTGTGGGAGCTTGCGTTGAAGGAAGCAGGACCTGGGAGCCATATAAGTTTGCTGCTGTCCCTCACGCCCTGTCCCCAGCACATCTCCTTCACACAATCTATCTCCCCCAGCCTGTGTGCTGGTCCTTACCCCAAAAGTCACCCCCAGACAAGGCTCCATGTCCAGCTGGAGGACCGGATGTCCAGCTGTGAGCCCTGGGAGGATGAGCCCTCTGCTGGGTCCTCTGCAGGGCTGTCATGGAGCATGCAGAGGAGGTCCTGGGGCTGTCTACTGGGCCTGTAGACCATCCTCCTCCCATGGGGGCCCTCAAGCAGGGTGCCTCAGTGCAAAGATCCAGCCCAGCTTGTTGCTGCATGAACAGAGGGGAGAAACTGCCCCAGGAAACTCCTCCCAGACCCAGACCCAGACCCTCATACCAGCCATTTCCAGCACTGGCCATTCCCCACAGTCCTGGTGAGGGATGATCTTTGAATGTGACCAGCTCTGTCTGCCTGCTGGCCGCAGCACCTGTATGGGGGTAATGGCCAGTCCTGCCTGGCCCTTCCCTTTGGGCTTAGATCTCAGCAGACCTTGGAGCATGGCCTTCTGCTAACCCTGAGAGGACAGGATCAGGACTGAGCAGGACCTGGGGACTGGTGGGAGGCTGCCAGGCAGGAGGGCCATGGGGGACAGGGCACCAAGGGCTGTCATGSAGACCATGCCTGGAGGACATTTCCCCACCCCTGAACGCACCCTGTCCTGTGCAGTGTCAGTGCAGTGGGGCCATGGGGCCACATGGAGGGCAGCAGGGCTGGGCCAGCACAGGGACAGGAGGGAGATGGGAG
>NW_020448195.1:16185-17527 GCF_003343035.1 Apteryx rowi
CCAGCACAGATGGTCTCCCAGCAATGCAGCTCGTGGTGCCCCCTGTCCTTTGTCACCATCCTCTCTCAGGAGCACCGCTGGGTGCATAACTCCCTGCTCAGATGTGTAGAGGAGCTGCTGGAGGTCTTCTCTTCACATGCCTGCTGCCCCAGCTGTACCCTGGCATCGGCTGACAGGCTCTGCCCTGCGTCATGTTATGTCTCCATATGCTCTCATCTGAGACCACGTAGGGACCTGAAGCACGTAGCTCTGCTTGGAGCTGGCCACCACAGCCTGCCTGCATGGTCCCAGGAGATCCCAGCAAGGCTGTGCTTGGAGGTGAGGCTGTGACTGTCCTCAGTCAAAGTAGACAGGATGGTCTGCCTGGGGGCCAAGGGGAGGAAAGGACAAGAGAGAACAAGGAGAAGATGCAGGAAGGGAAATTTCAAAAGAGTTTAACAAAAAAAATAAAGAAATAACCATGGTAGTTGAGCAGCACTGAGGGAGGGGACAGGAGATTTTCAAAAACTCTCCTGGAGAAAGCACCTACCAGCCTGATCTGTCAAGTTAGCCCAGCTCAGAGCAAATCGTGCTCCTGGAGATCTCTGGTGGTCCCTCCCAACTCAAATCCTCTAGGAGGAGGTGGCTGGAAGGCAGAATTCTGGGCAGGGGACACTGTTGTGGGGTTGAGGCCTTGCTGGCATTTGTACTGCCTGGTCAAGCCTGTCCTCAGAGTTAAACAGTGAGTGAGTTCATCCTCAAAAGGAGTCTCTGTTCCATGGGCAACAGGAGTCAAAACAGTGCTCTGAGACTGCAGAAATGTTCTCAGGAACACACCAGACATTCAGCCCCTTCGACTGCTGAGGTGTCCCCAGACCGGTGCTTTGCATCCTGGCTCTTAAGGGCTGAGAAATCTTTAGAGCCAGAGCAGATCAGAGTCCCATCTCCTGGACTCTCGAGTTACAGGGCATCAGGAGGGCTGTAGTTGCTGCAGGGAGGGAATCACTGCCCAGGGCATGAGCAGATCCCCCTCTGMCCTCCCCTCTCTCTTCACACCCCGCAACAGAGATTGTGTTTCCTGTGTTGGCCCTCCCTGCCGGGCTGTATTCCCAGCTGGAGGGGACGCAGGCTCCACACTGGGGAAATGCAGCAGAGCCCAGCCTCATCTAGAGGAGCAGGGTCCCACCACACCTGCTGGGTGGCCAGGGCTGCAGGGGGCAGACCCCACTCTGTTCCCCACACACCTCCTGCCTGGGGCTGCACGGTGCCCAGCAACAAGGCAGGCATGCCTGGGGGTCAGGTGCCTTTGGGGTGGTGGCCTTTGGACCAGCCTCTGTCTGTAAGGGACTCGGGAGCTTCTCTG
>NW_020448196.1:0-44637 GCF_003343035.1 Apteryx rowi
AAAATGTGCCTGGATGCAATCCTGTGCAATGTGCTCTAGGTGACCCTGCTTGAGCAGGGGGGTTGGACTAGATGATCTCCAGAGGTCCCTTCCAACCTCAGCAATTCTGTGATTCTGTGAAAGTAATCTGTAACGTTACTATAATGACAATATTAATATTAATCAGTGAGAAGGGACTCTACTCTACCCATGATCTTACTTCAAGGCACAATACTGATACATAATTCATTCAGTTTAACAGTGGCTAGTTGTAATGATTAGCCAAATGGTTTTTCCTTGTTGTATTTGGGGGAGGGAAAARGAAAAAGCACTGTTCAAAGAAGTAGATGAAAGTGCATGTTTCTTCTATGTTGATTATGGCTTACCACAATAAAGAAGTTTTAACTATTTAGGTACAGCTGTATTTAGATAATCCAATTTTCATCTATCATAAGAATTTGGGAACTTTCTCACACAAAATCATGATGTGGTCCATCTAGTCCAGTATTCTGCCTCTGGCAGTGGTCTGCACCAGATGCTTCAGAGGTAAGCAGATGTCAGATTATCTTCTTCACCTCCTCCTGACAATCAAGATTTTATTCTAACCCATACTCAGAGATAAACCCTGAAGTAAAAGGTTAATAAGACTCAGGCTTCTAAATAGTATTTTATATCCATGGTAAATTAGCCTTTTAATCCCAAATTCTCTGAATTTTGGGCCTCAATAACATCCTGTGGTAATGAAGGGGCTAACACTGCAATATAGGAAAAAGCATTTCCTTTTCTGTGCTGAAGTTGCCATCTTTCAGGGGCATTTAGTTTTCCTTTGGTCTTGTACCTTCATTGGGCCCTTCTAGACTTGGCAGTTCCCCCTCTGGTTTGCCCCAAAGATTTCAGTGCCTGCCACGAACGTGAATCAAATGACAGAGTATGGTTAGTGCTCAGCAGCCTAGTGTGCTGCAAGAAGGAAAAAGCAAAGCAGAAGTAACGTTGCTCCTTCCTTCCTTTTGCTGACAGAGGAGACAGGCGCAAGGGGAAATGCAAGAGCTGCCCCCAGCCTAGACCACCAGCCCTACCTGAGCAGGCCTGCGGGCACCCTCCGTACCTGGGAGGAAAAAAGCAGAATAGGCAAAGCCAGTGGGTTTGCCACTGGTGGGCTCCAGAGCCATGTATCCTTCCAGCGGATTCACCCTTACAACTGTCCACGTTACACCTTTCCAGCACCCAGTTTTGCCCACATCCTAGCAAGCCTAGGCTCATGTTGAGCTGTCAGCATTCCCATTTCAAGACTACACAGGAGAATTGTTGTAGTGATGGATTACATAGCCTGCTCTAAATATATTCCTAGCATTTGATTTTTGCACAGAAATATAAAAACCTTTTTAAGTATTAAAAACATGATTTATGTAAAAAGAAAGGTAGTGTCTCACCTAGCAGACTTATTATTTTTCTAATTTCCATTGAAAGCAACAGTGAAGCTTTCAATATATTACTCTTCCTTCAGTACTCACTACAATTTGAGCTACTGTTCATCAATGCTTCTAAATTACTGGAAAGACTGTAGCTAATCATCCATTTCCATATGCTTTCCAGCAGCCATGCCAAGACCATGAGTTGAAATAAACCCCTTAAAAATTACAAAATGTGCTGCAACTAGTGGAAATTTGCCGGAAATGCAAGTTTAATTAATCAGCCAAGAGATTGCAGTACAGAGCATGTGCCAAAAGGAAGCTGGTATGTAAGTGCAACTGATGATGTGATGAAGGACAGTTGACAAATTATCCTTGGGGAACAACTTCTCTTCCGCCAAAGTCAGTCAGAGCCCAGGAAAGCATTTGGAGAATCCATTTCTTGTTCGGGCCAGTTCTCTCAATGCAGTCCCAAAACCGAGTTTGACAGTTTGAAGCCCCAAAATTGCAGACCAGTCCCTAAGGGGGGACTTTTCTAGACTCCTTACCAAAGTTTTGGGGGCACCAGGAATGGTCTCAGGCATCCCTGCCCCACACGGATGTGCGTTACAGCMCTCTGACAGGAAGGGACAGCGCAGCGATCGGGAAGAGAGACTATTAAGGGACAGCTGCACATAAAATCCTTGGAAGTCTTTGCCTGGCATAAAGGTTACTTACAGGCGACAGCTGGCCCAGAGCGGAGGCCGCTTGCGGGCAGGCGATCTCTTGCTGCCGCGGGAGGGTTGCRCGTCTCAGCAGTGTCGCTGTTGTACACGGGGCAGGAGACACCTCCCGGTCATCTCTCCCACCTGGACTGCCCCTCTCTGCTTGGCTCTTGGCCGCGAGGGCACACGGGGATTGGAGAAGCCTTCCCCTTGGCGACCGGCTGTAAGGGGCTGCACAGGCAAAATCAACATTGTCAGTAAATGAGAGGCTGAAAAGGAAGTTCCAGTAATGGTATTTTCAATGAGGCCTGTTTTCAAGTTACAGGGCCAAAAAAGTTCACACCGTTTAGACATTTCACAATGTAGATATACGTCAGGACAAATTTTCAAATGCATCAGGGCGCTCAGTTCCCCTTGACATCACATGGATTTAAGCAGCAGGCTGCTACTGAAAATCCAGCTAGTCGTCAGCCTGCATCGCCAAGGCTAAGTTCCTTTAAAATCTGGTTCTTACAAACTAAGGATAAAATCCTGGCTCTGTTTGATTCTGTGACAAATTCCCATTGACTTCCATAGTGCCAGGATTTCACCCAAAATTCATATTTAGGCATCGAAATAAGTAGTCTGCTTTTTCAGTATTCAAATACCTACCAGCTCTCATATTTAGGTAAATATGGTACCTGGAGCCAAACTGCAATCTTTGAAGTTTGACTTCGGACACATATTGTTAGAAATCTTGCCCTTAATTGTACATGTGGTCCTTTTTATTACTATCTTAGTCACTTTAAAGATATAGAATACCCCAGCGTAGCTTACCTTATTTTGAAAAATAAAATATGCTCAAAACGTCATGCGTTATACACCTGGATATGCCATTCTTTTGTATGATGAGGTATGATAGAGATGAATAAGGGTTGCAGCAAAGCCACTTTAGAGCATTTTGATCTGAGTTCAGTGTAGGATGTACAGGGAAGAAAAATAACATGCCGGCGTGCACAAGGATAAGAAACTTATCACCAGAATGGCCTGAGGTCAGATTTGAAAGCATGTTGGCAGCATTGCATCCAAATCTGGGACAGCACAGGACAAGTTGTTTTGTAGTTCACATCGCTTCTTTCCTAAGACTGTAAAACACTCCCACAATTAAAAAGAAAGGAAAAAAAAAAGAACAAAAAAGAACGGTGGAACACTTGGAAACAACCAAGCTACTCTAGTAAATGGTTATTGACATTTATATATGGATGAGGTTTTTTTAATAATTGATTTTAAAAATTGCTCTGGGTCTGAGGCCTTTGTTGCAGTTTCTGACCAGATTAATTTTTAAAGCTGAAATAATTCCTGAACTACAGAGTTTATAACAGGAACAGTGACAGATCCTAAGCAGAGGTCCCATGAGCAGGTTCTACTCTAAAGGAAAGAATTAAAACCTAGGATTACTGCATTTTCCTTTGTTTGTTTATAGTCCTACACCAAAAYCATAAAGAAAGTAAAGATTAATTCATTCCTGTTGCTTTCCTCCTGCAGAGCATTAATAGGTTTTAGAAATGAAATTGTTTTATTAATTTGATAAGTCAAAGGAAAATCCAAGGTTCCTATGAATAATTCAGATTCCCATCATATCTTCAAAAGTCATATGTAAAACATTGTTATACCACAAAAGTCCCTTACAGTCTAACATACATTTAATTTTCAATAATGTTGATTTATAGTTTTATAAAGCAAAATAATAAATATAATAAATTGCCCCTGTATTTCCTGATCTCAGTCACTATAAAATAACTGCTGTAGTTTTACATTTCCAGTGTGAAATATTAAATACATAAATCAAAACAAGATTATTTTTCATTTGTAGATGGAGACTGGTTTCTGAGACTGACAAATTCATTTTAGTTAAAATGAATGTTTTAAGAAAGAGATCTTTACTGAGTCCATAAAGGTTCTAAAAGAAACAAAAATTTTGCATACTAATATCCTGCTTTTGCTGGCTTTTCTGTGGCAGGCATCAAATCCTGCAAATGCAATGGCTAGAAGGAGCTTTCTCAAAAAGCAGAGGATATTTGTTTCCATGAGTCTTATTTTCTCTTTGCCAGTATTCCTCCTCACTTTTGTTGCCTACCCCAAGATTTTTTTTGTTTTCACAGCACACAGCCCCATTGCCACAAGGCTGACATTCTTGTTAGCTGACACAGTTGTCTGGAGGTGTTTTCATATGTATGTATTTATATACATATGTATGTATTTATATATGTATATATGTACATATGTATCCATATGAATAATTGTACACTGAGAAGAACATTATGGAATAACAAGAACAATTCAAGAGAGATGCAGAGTTTCTAATGTGCACAAGCAGATTCATTTGTTGTTACATATTCACTGTCAACCAGAAGCTTCATTGGGAGCTAGAAATACTATTTTGCATCCTTGATTAAAAAGAGTAAATCTAATTATAAGGAATCATTATAACATTTAAATACCTTTCAGCTCTTAGGGTGCTTAAGCATTCAACCACAAGAAGCTTTCAGAAGGAGTGCTGATACCTGAATACTAAAGAATTTCAGAGTGTACAAGTGAATGGATAGGGAAGAAAAATAGAAAAAATAGAAAAATAGAAAAATCTACCTGAGGCTGGATATTAGACAATACTGGGTATCAGAACCATACCATCAGTTCAATGTTCTCCCCAAGGCCTTGCTTGAAACCTGGGAAACATTAAATTTTGGCAGCTTTTTTGTATGGAATTCTGTTCGTGGTCTACACACAGTGGGGTTTTTTACTCACATTTTAACACAATTGCATGTTTAGCAATAATACACTAAAGTGCGCCTCAGCAACACTGTATGAAAGAAACCTATCAAACAGCATGTATGATTGTACATGCTTACCCTTCTTTCCATGGGAAATGCTGAATTTACCCTGTTGGATGTGTCTGAGAAGCATTTGACTGAACACAACAAAGAAAAATTCATAAGGAAAGTCTCTGGCGTGGGGGGGGGGGTTGGATGTTTTGGCCTAGACTGTTTTGTTTTGTTTTTTAGCCTGATTTTTAAATGTTGAGAATAAAAGAAAAAGATCCGAAATTCATCTAACCTGCTGTGAAAATCTACATCACATCTACATGATAAATCCTTTGGGGGCTGTCCCATAGCTGACCACTACCATGGCCTAATTGGCTGACTAGGCTGGCTAATACCTTACCGCAGCAGGCCAGAAGGGCCCAGCAAAAGGCGCATATGATGTCCTTTACACAACAGGGCAGAAGCCATCCAAGGGCATTTTTGCATTTTCATTTACCACTGCTGAGAACACTGAACTAGAAAAAAAAAGATGTGCATAGGGAAAGAGAAGGAAGTTCTGTTCTTAAGTTTACTACTCGAGAAAGCACTAGTATAGTCATTTACATGAATGTTTCTTTGCAATAACATTAGTTTTGTTATTGCAGTTTACTTCCTTAGCCATTATTCTGTAGGAATGTTTTAACAGTTCTACTTCTGGCTGCATTCAGATTCTCAAGTTAGTATTTCTCTTCACAATTGTGAATAGATCTTACAGGAAATTAACTTCTGTGTGCAGCACTTCAGTATTGGAAGAGCTGGTTATTCTCTTCTAGCCTGAATCACTGGAAGAGAGAGGCAACTTGATGTCACAGATTAATTAAACTCAGACAGCCAGGAACTTCATTAGCGGTACCTGTAATTCTCTCTGTTGATTCAGAGCCAAATCTTGAGATCCTTACGTGGTGCTCGTTAAGGCAAAAATCCACTAAGGTAACTATGAATGTTACTTGCTCAAGGCCTGAAGAAGGGTTTAAATATGTCCTGCTGTGGTTTCAGTCTTGTAGCCAAACCTGTATAGTCTGAAAAGGCAATGAATCTTCAAACCATCCAGTTATTTCCAGACTGGTTTGATTTGATTTGACAAGAGAGGTGGTATGAAATCTGGACTCAAACACAAAGAGCAATGCATAATATATACTGGCTGAGAAGTTTCTTTGTTCATAAATATTCCACCACAAAGTTATTTTAAATTTTTTATCCTTCTGGAATCAAAGTGTTCAGTAAACTTTGGACAGCTTGCTTGTAAAAAATATGAAATGAACAACTACAGAAAAGTATGACCAAATAGAGGCAAAAATAGAGAACTGGAGGCTGGCTATTAACTCTGGAAAGTCCATCTTAAGCTAGTATGAAAAGACACAGCCCTTGACTTCAGTTACGCGGTCTTGGAGTCTTGCTGGATGTTTCTAGGGAGCCAATGATATCGGAGTGGTTGGAAAAAAACAAGTGTCCTCTGCCAGCTAAGACAAAGCTGAGGCCCATAAATGACTGCAGACTCTGTCTCTCACAGTCTGGGGTTTCTATACATCCCAGGAACATCCCTCGCCTGTTGTTTGCCAATGGCCCACCCTTAGCGGAAACATGACATTTTCTTTTCATTTTCTCTTACAGAAAGAGAAGATTCTGCCTCTACTAGTCAGCAGGTACCTCACAAAAGAGATAAAAGAAGAAAACTTAAAAGAAAAAGTAAATATACTGACAAAGAATCACACAAATTTGTAACAGCTTTACAGAATCACATAATAGTTGAGGTTGAAAGGGACCTTTAGCATCCTGAGATGGTTGTCTGGCACTTTTGCCCCTAAATTCCATGGGAGCTGTAGTTCCACTCAGCCTTTATAAAATTTATCAGATTAGCAGTTGTATGAGAGTACTTTTAAAAGTGCATCAAACACAATAATTGATACTTATTATTACGCAGTAGTCATTGTTTTGCTGACCTCTAACCATTTGCCATTTATTATTTTATGACTGTAATGAACACTGTGTTTCGAAAAATATGCCTGTAGTACACATACACACAGACTCATCATACACAATCACAAGAAAAAAATGTATTACAACATGCTGTCTCATCCAGACAACATTTTCAGAAACTCAGAATAATTCACTTTTTTTGCTTTTGCTTTGCTTTCAACTACTATCTTCTGCTGACTTTAAAAAAGCAGAGGAAAACTGAAAAGCAATTCTCTTCTATACATATACATGGTTGTTTAGGTATCTGATCATCTCCCCACTGTATTTATCTTTACCATGTTTAAGTATAACAGTATGTGTTGTTTTAAAAATATCATAGTACTCCTGTACAATCATTCAAAAAGTTTTCCTGCAAACTTGCCAACGTTTTACTTTCTAACTTAATGGATATGTCTTCATATATTTAAAATAATGGATTTCTACCAGTCCTCGTGGTTAATTTTGAATTTTAATGTTCCTCCTGTTGTTTTAAAAATTGCTGTCAAAGTAGAATGAAACTGTCAAAGAAAAGACAACACTAAGCCCACATTAAACAGTGAACTTCTCTGAAGGTTAGACAACTCAGGGTCAAATTTAGTTTCTATAAAGCCAAAGAGATGATGCTTTAGAAATAGATGAGGTGGAGATAAGAGGTAGAAAATCTGGAGCAAATAGAAAAAAATCAACACATTGAAACTTTGGAACGTGCAGACAAGCTGCAGGATTTTTTTCTGTTGTTGCCTGTCTATGTCCGAGTGCTTACGGTGAGAAAAAGAATAATGTACTATATTGTAAAGAAAGGTTATGATAAATTTAAAGTGAGGAAGGGAATGCAGATAAGAACAGTGGGTTAAGAGCATTACATTAGGAGCTATAAATTAAATGCTGATCATTCATCTAGACAAGTAGAAGAGAAAACTTGAACTGACTCTGCAGAGCAGATCTGTGAGGAGACAAACCCCGATGGAGCCGCTCCAGAAGGTGCACACCTCTCCCGATGGGCCGGCTGCCAACACCGGCCAGCCTGGAAGCCTCAACCCTCCTAACAAGACATATTCTGAGCCTCTCACAAGTTCTTTCAACAGCCGTATTTTCTTAGCCATGTTAGTCATAAAACTACTATCTTTGTCTAAACTGGCAGGCATCAAGTTGGCAAGGTTCACAGAGGGGAAGGAGGAGTCCTTACAGCCCTTGCATCATGTGGTGTAGGGCCATGTGCCTGCACAAGGGGCTTTGGCAGACAGCAACAAAAACCCCTTTACCCTCATAGATATATATTTGTATATCTGTGGCTAAAATATTTATTTATTTATTCATAATCAGGAAATCCTTTCCTGATATAAAACCATACAGGAAGAAAATCATACCTGAAGTGATTAGTTCATGCGTTTCTGTGATCCTGCTTGGCCTGATAATAAATCCTTCGTAGGGTTTCTGTCGGTAAGTAAGGCTCAAAGCTGACTGCTCATTAGCTATCGGTAGCCAGTTTTTGTCTTCAAATCTTGACACAGATGTTGCAGACTCCTCTGGATGACTCAGCTGTGAGCTCTGATCTTCCCAGGAACCACCGACGTTCATATGTACRGCCTTCACTTCAAGAAATGTCATCTGTGCAATGTCCTCAGCAAAGTCCTCTGCCATACTGAGAGCCTGTAGTCTTAGAATAAAGTAAAAAGAAAAATTACCATATTTCAACCTTTAGATGTGTTAAAATAATGGGTCCAAACGTGGGAGAGCAAGGGCATTTGGCTCCAAAAGGAGTGCCAACTGAGTGAGGATACAAGAACAGGCTCCAAGCACCTGATTCAGTTGCCCTCGCTTGGATGTCCCGTGGCATTTGGGATGTGCTGGAGTACCCCGCTTGGTCCCCACCAGCCTCTCCAGAAGGCTGCAGCTCTCCTTACATGTCATATCTATCACCTCAAGCAGATAACTTGGATACTTTAAGGAGTCTTACACAACACAGCCCCCAAATATTCAACTTTACTCGCCCAAGAGTGCAATTCAGCTGCCAGCCTCAAAGCACATACAGCTCTATGGGAGCCACAACTATATGGGAGCCTCAGTGTCCAAAATCCCTTAATAGTCAGTGAGCTGCGTCTAAAAAGCTACTCACCCTCCCTACAGTGGACACCTTTGTTAGGTCTGCTGTACCAGAAAACCTACTACAGACACCCAAACATAGGTATTTTTACTGGCTCTGAATCCCACACTACATACCCAAAGAAAAGGATGTAAAGACAATAGGAGCTAGCATATGGGAACCCTAGCAGGAAACATATGAAGCCAACTCTTAAAGACTGAGAATACAGAACAGAAGCAGAGCCTGTCCAGGACAAAATGAATAATTTTCATTCAGAAAATTGTAAGTGCTCAAAATTATTAACATAACAAAACCAGGTATGTGCCCCTGGAAAAGCAGAGAACACAAGAACAAGAAGCAAAATTTGATATACATCAATTTCTTGCCATGTTTCCAACCTATTCCTGTTTGTGAACTTCAATAATTTTGCATCTGTAAGCCTACCAACTGCTTTGGTCTGCATATGGATTGATTCATACACTAGCTATAATAGGATCTGTAACAGTATCATTTCCTAATCATGGCACAACATGAACCATTTTGTTAACTAGGAGTAATCTGACTACCAAATAGTGCTCACACCTATTTAGACAGAAACCTAAAACTTTAATGAGGTGGAATACTTTAAGCATTAAAAATGCAGATCTAAAAGATGGTGATGATTTTAAATTAGCAAATGAGCATCACATTGGTCTAGGCAACACAATGAATCATTGTTAATCACCTGGCAGAAACTGCAACTCAACTTCAAAGCAAAAATGAGTGGCTTAGACCTCTGGGTGGAGGGAGCTATAAAATACTAACATCAGCTTTTGTATATAACAAGCTCATGAAAAAAAGCTAACCCCGCCCAATATCATGTATCACCAATCTAGAGACTCTTCTCCAGCTCACCTTTTTTTCCCTATGCTCTCTTTCAATGCAAATGCAACAGGCAATAGCTCTATAGTACGTGAACGCAGTTTCTCTCTCTGCAACTGTCATTCCCCTTTTATTCATTTTGCTCCCCGCAGCAGCTTTCTGAAAACTCCTATTTTTCAGGCACACTACTTCCAGGGCTGGCTTCCAAAAGCCATCTCAAGACATTAGACTGACCTTCTCTGGGATATTCCTCCCCTCCTGCTCTGTTCAGCCCTTTCACCACCCTGCTGTCCATTTGTGCCAACCTGCTAGCAGAAAACAAAACTGCTCTCTTGATTTATATTGTGAGTAATTGAACTGAAGGCAATGGAACCACTAAGTCTGAGTCTATGAGAAAGGAGGGATTTGGACATTCGGTGGTTCCAGCACTCCTGCACCCCGCTCTTCCAGTCACTCGCAAAGTCAGTACAGGCTAAGCTTTCCTTCCCCCAGTAGTGATTTTCTGGAGACCCAGTGCTGAACCCAGGCTGGAAACATACTGTGACACCCAGAAGCAGCAAAACCAATCTTAAAATTATTGTCCAGCTATCAGAGAGCCAAACTTTTGTCTGTGATGAGGCCCTTCCACTCAGGCATGTGTAGAAAGGATGTTGGGGAGGGCCTTAACCACTTTGTGCTGTCAGAACAATGTCCTGAAACCTTTAGTATAAATGGSAATCAGACCAAAGATGTCTCCGTCATGTATAATTTGGCTGTGGATAAATCTGTATGCACTAAGACTCAACTGAAAGTGCAACTGGACTGAGAAGATACTACTTAACAGAACTAATTAAAAAAATGGAATTCAAAATAAATCAGTTAACTCATCTTAAAAGGCAGAGAAGCACAGCCCACACAGCAGAAACAGCCAAACTATTGCCATCTTCCCTCCAGAGGATAAAAGAGGACCACTGTGAAGAGTCCTCCTCTTGGTTTCTCCAGAGCACCAAGAGCAGGAGCTGAGAAGAAGTTAATCACATTCCTTCCTTTGTACCTGAGAGAGAAAATTCTATGGGGGAATAAATATGACTGAGAAAAAACATTTATCTTTGGGATCTGGTTTCATGATGAAATAAAACCACTTCTTTATTGTAAAGAGGTTCTGAATCCCTGTATCTATGTAAGTGGGAAGGAAGCTGTGTATCTCTATTTTACAGAGAGAAAGATTCCTATCAAATCTCTCTGTCTCAGGATACCTCACAGCAATGGAGGGGAAAATATATACAGACTGCTTGCAGCCTGAATATACTCCTAAGCTGTCCTTTCAGACGCCATGGAAATTCCTAGCTTTGATGGTCAGCCCTGGAGCCACCACCCAATTAGTGTCTGTTTTATTAGGGCTCTCAAATATGTGGGTGTTCCATAATAATTTCATTTGAATATGATTAATGTTCTTTATTTTCTAGTGCAAACTGTTTTGTCCTGCATGGCAGAATCAAGCAGTTGACTCCCCAGAGGTGGCTAAACTTCACATGGTAGGTGAAGTGATTCATACATAGATACCAGGTCTCTAGAAACACTTTGGAATCCATCCTATAAGAGACAAGACACATTTAGAAATGCAAGTCATCATTATCATCAATAAATTGGATGTTGGAGGCACAATAGCTATATTCAGAGGCACTAACGTTTTTTGAGTTTCATTTATATCTAAAAATACGGGCGATGTACACCACAGTGCTCATGAAATTCTTCAAGCTGATTTTAATAACAGTCATTATGCTAAAAAATGAAACTTCTCCTTGTGCCGGAGATGAGCTGGGAAGAAACAAAGAAAGAGAAGTAACTCCTGCAGCACCTCTGTGCCCTTCTGGAATTGCTGTTCATCATTCTTTCTTTCAGCACTTAGCTTGCTCCTTTTGTGCAAAAGGTACCACCATCTAATGAAACAATTAAGGCCTGACAGTTTAAATATGCTATTCTGTTCTTTTCAAGTATAAGTGCCAGCCATCAAGACAAACTATACCCACTGCTTCACTATCAGCAGAGTCATTGTTATCCCAGATAGAGTGCCCTAAAAATAAAAGCCATTCTGTATGTGCAGCTTCATCAAGTCAGGTCATGTCAGCCCCGCAGGGTAGACTGTACTGTACTAATTTTATTATTCTATTTTTAAATGTGGCCTGCTTAGATCTTTTAGTGTGTCCTACATAACAATACAGAATTAATACAGTGTACTCAAGTCCCTACTCTCAGCAACCCCCAATTTCTGCATATCCCACCCAGTCAGTACGTTTGCTTCCCACAATGGTGATGAAGTGGTCACATTTGGCTTCATATCACCTGTTGTGCATTGCTCAGCAGTTTAAAGGTCATGAGATCAAATCAAAATTAGTAATGACAAGATCAATCAGTGTTAACAATATTAGTGCCCCCAGCAATATTTCATGGAGGGATCCACCTCCAAAAGCTGAACTGAATTTTACAAGCCCTAGAACATGGTTTCAGTGGGAGGATTTCATCCTGAATTACCTTGGATACACTAATGGCTAGGAGTCACCCTGAGTACAATCATCTCTCAAAGAGAAAATAAAAATTCTCATGTCATTTTGGTACATGTGAGGAATTTGGTCCTGCTTAGCTGCCTTCCCATAGCACTTGAGGTCACCCAAGTTAAGAAAAAGTAATAATGCTAGCACAAAACACAGAAATACAAGAAGAGCTGCCTACACTTTCCAAGGGCTGGATCCTCCAGTTGTGCAGATTGAGGGAACGCCATCAGCACAAAGGTTCACACCAGCCCATGCCATTTGATACTGATAGATACATACATTACAGGGGGCCTTATAAAACCTCCAAGAGCTGCATAATAAAGTGCTGTGCCATCCCTTGTACCTATTCCTTACAGCAACAGAAATCAAATGCTGATTTCACAGAAACCCCAAACTGTTTAAAAAATCTTATCCTATACCCACAATTTGGGAATCAGCACTTAGCCGAGTGTTGACTAGAAACTTGAAGCAGTTTCAAATCAAATGAAAGCTATTGCAATTGGTGCCATGGTGACAGCTTTAAAACATAACAAGAAGCCGTTCAACATTCAGCATGTGCAAAATAAAAAATTACACATCTCTGAATGATATGCAAAAGGAAGGTAAAGAAGAAAAACAAGGTTGTTTTCAGCAGTCTGGCTGAGCAAGTTTCTTCGACATTCAGGCTGTCATTTTTCTCATATGCAGTATCATATTCCCAATGGTCAGGGAAGCAGGTGTCTTTAGGCTGAATCTGTGGATAACCAGCAGCTCTTGACATCCTGTCACAGT
Organism: Apteryx rowi; assembly: GCF_003343035.1. Lineage (NCBI taxonomy): Eukaryota > Metazoa > Chordata > Aves > Apterygiformes > Apterygidae > Apteryx > Apteryx rowi. Next base: position 13,135 of record NW_020448196.1, read on the forward strand.
ATGCCCTGAAATAACCATACTCTTCCMATGCAATGTTGACTGGTGATACCGTAGTGCTGAAGTTTTGGACAAAAAAAATGAGATGATAGGAGCCAGCAGTTTTTTAGAAAGGTCGGGGGCCCACTGCACTGTATTCTGTGGGCAAATCTGCCACTGGGCTTTCTCAGACTTGGCAGGGCACTACATAGGTTTTTTCTATTTTCCCCCATTATCTCTTGGTATATAAAGGTCTGGAGCATGTTTTGTTTTGCTTATTTTACTTGTTTGGGTTGCAGCCAGGAAGAAAGGACATCAGCCAACGTTTGAATTTCACATTAGAAATTATTACTTAGTATCTCTCCCCTTAAACCTCATTAGCTCAAGAAAATAGTACTGAAATAGGACTTAGAGGTCGGTATCATCTCCTCCTCCGCTCTAATACTTTCGCAAAAATGTCCTTGCCTTCATGTAGGAGAACGATCATCGGACGCAGTAGGAGGATGACCGGCAGGCAGGCACGTCCACCTGCTTTCCAGAGGCTTTTCTGCCAGAACAAAACCTGCCAATTCCAAACCCAGCAAACTGTAAAGAACAAAGAGCCTGTCTTGATAAAAACACAAAATCATGCAAAAACATCCAAGCTAGCTGTGGCCAAGTTAGTTGCAGGCCCTGTTACGCCTGTGTTAACGTAGTAGCCTGTCAGACTGCACAGCTGCTGAGATGAAGGAGGGTTTGCTCAACCAAAAAGCTGTGCCGCTGCCACTACCCCAGTGATTGAGGTGGTGCATGGYCCCATATTGTACCACATAAATACACCCAAGTGACCCATATTACCTGGTCAGATACTGAAATTCAGACCTGATGAAATATCTACATCCTACCTCTTTGTCTCAGCTATTGTTCTTTCTGCTTTTACTCCTTATTCTCTTTCTGTCCCCTGGATGATCCAGGCAACAGCAGATGAAGGAGGCTGGGAGACCCAGGGCTCTGCATTCATCAGACACAGTCTGCAAACTTGCCTCCTCCTGAATGGCATGGTTCTCTCCATGGAGAGAAACCCCAATGGGCACTCTTGCCGTCGGGCAGATCAACTTTTTAACTTGCACTTGTGTCATTAAAATTTTCTCCTGGTTTACTTCTCGGAAAAAATGGAGCAGAGACATAGCATGAACTCCTGGGAAACCCTAGAACAACTTCTCCTTTAATACGTTATCTAGGCAGGCAGAACAAGGATCTGAAGAACAACAAGCTGTGGGAATGCTAGTGAATACATTTATTTGAAACACCTATCGAAAGCTGGACTGCTGATGAACACATGGAATACGGTAGAAGTTTCACAGAAACAAAACCAACCCAAAACAATTTTAATATAGCTCACCAACACATACTTATGCTTAATGTCCTGGTAGACTGAGATGTCTCCCTGATACAGATTTGGGAATATGAAGCGTCCCCCAGTGCCTCTGCAGATTTTGTTCAGGCAATTCCCATCCAGCAATCTTTGCTGATGTAAGCTTCAACTAAGTGGCAATTCTACCGGAAAGCAAAGAGATATCTGTGCCATTAGAGCTTAAATCTCTGAAAAATACAATATGCAGTGAAATGACCTTTTATCTGGTTTGTTCTGTTGCAGCAGTGTGTTCGTGTAGCAATTTTCAGGCCTTGTAGCTGACTATTTCTGCAGGATATTGGCATTCAGTGCCGCCTTTGTTCCTCAATGAATATGTAAAAACAAAAGTATCATGTTGTTTGAACAGGTTTCTGGCCAGCCTTAATTTAGAACTGGAGTGTGTGCACAAAGTTGGCTATTTCAAACTATCAGTCACTGCAAAAGGTTTACTTTGTTTAGTTAAGAGGCAAAAACAAGAGTTGGTGAGGCTATTTCATGGAGGCTGGCATTACCATATCAAACAGTGCTCTAAACTGATGACATTACAGTGTCTCTTCATCTGGCTTGCTCTTCTGGAACAAACAGTGCATGACTTAGACTCAGTTTTCATACACATCGTATACTCCAGCCAAAGGGGAGAGAAAAAAAAAAACAAAACATTGTTATGACATGGCTATAAATACAGACAGTGAATTATAACAGTAAAATATGTTATGCAAATTACAGCTAATTTTAAAATAGCCCAATCTGACTGCCTACAGTGCAAGTGAAGAATTACATAGCATTTTTCAAACCTTTAGCTCTTTTTTTTACCCTTCAAACCATTCCTATTAGCCTGAGTTTTCAGATTTAACAGCCATTGAAAAAGGATTTATATTGCCACATAAAAAATAGCAGTGGGCAGATCTGTACAGCACTCTGAGTTAGAGAATTTTTCTAATTAACATTTCTTATTTGCTTCAGATGGGTAGGTAGCGACTGCTTCTCCTTGCACACATAGCACTTCTGGTTTCTGCTCCTTTTCAGTGATGTTAGACAGAGATTTACAAAGATGCCATTTGGCAGAATATTTTAAAGAGAGTTGTTTTAAGATGAGTGTTTCTTGAGTGTGAGGCATCACAAGTGGTTTTAGCCTCCCAGCTGTGTTTCTTAGCAGATGGGGCTGGCAAAAGCTGCATGTGATGTGACAGCACAGAATTAAGTTTGAAACAACACTTAAAGAAAAGGTTTGAAGAAGAAAACAAGGTCGCTATCCATCTGATGGAAATCACATTGGATAAACATATTTAGTGAGAGGTCAGTGAATTCTAGTTAAGAAAAAAAACCCAAATCTTTGGACTGGCAAGAGACAGTGCCTAGGAGCCATTTTAAGAAAACAATCTGCTTTTCACTGTGCTCTTCTTGCTGTGTCCGTCCCCTATGCCGTGTATCATATTCTTGCAAGGAGAGCTTCCTGAATCGGGAAATACCTACCTGCTGCGCAAAGAGCTCCATCCTTCCCTTCACCCTCATGAAAGTCTGGCCAAGATAAAGTTTAACTGCTGCATATAGGGAGTCTCGAAGAGAAAGAGCTGGGTGGGGGTGAGAACAGAGAAATTGCACATTAAAAAACTTTTGGGCAGCCAGCCAGGGAACGACACCAAGCTCTGATCTTAAAGCCAATGTATTTTGGGTTTTTTCCTGGCTGCCCTGCTCCTGCACGGAGGGTTCATTGGGCAGAAGGGGAAGGTTTCCCCAAAGAGAGGGGACCCGCAGGCTGGGATCAGCTGAAAATGCAGCAGCCCCCGGAGCCCCTGTTGCCTCCATCCTGGGGCTGCCACCAGCCCCTGATGGACCTGTGGATGGAGCTGCGTGGCCAGGGCTCGCTAACCAGGTGCGGCACAGCCAAACTACCTGCTTAGGCTGTTCCTGAGGGCCTGGAGCACTCTTACCCACGAATATGGAGCTTGTCATAGTCACGGGCACCTTGCTCTGTTAAAAATAGTGCATCATATGAGTTTCTGCCTATGCAGAAGCTTTTCAACCACATATATGTATCCACACCTAGCGCTCTGCCCATACAAGTTTGTCGCAGCATGTCTCCTGGCTGTCGACCCTGTAGTACTAAGTAATGAAGGGAATGTTTTCAGGTTTATTTGCTAAGAAACAACTGGCTACTGGGGTTGGGCAAAAGGGAGAGGGCGCATTGGCTCACAAGGAAGAACCGATGTATTTCCTTCATTCTGCTGTAGATTTCTTTTCATTCTTGCTCCCAGCCCATTCAACAACCACCTTTCAAAAGATTCAGCTTCTGCCCTTGGGTTTGCATCTTAATTCCTCCTAGTGGTGGAGTTAAGAATTCCCTGAAAATAAGCAATGGGCAGGCAAAGCACACAGCTGAATACATACAGCACCATGGTATATGAGTGAGTTTGTTTGTTAGTAGCTGGACTAGAAGGGCCGACTAGCCAACATACTTTGTGCAATAATGTGGTGTTTCAATTCTGTTCTTGCCACCATGCCCTAGGGACAGAATTGCTGTTAGATATGCTACCTTCCCTTCTAATTTAGTTGGAGACAGACCAGAAATTAAAAGCCAGGGATCACAGCATAGCACCAGGTGCCCAGTCCATAAAGCTCCTCTGTGTTTACTGCTAGATCTCAAACACCCGCATTGTTTCGCCCTTGCCCTTTCCAGCTGACAGTGGGTACTCTGAGGTTCGGGGAGCCGATGTGGTTTCCAGTCTTGGCCTCGCTCACTCTGTATATGCAATAAGCAGTGTATTGTACTGATGTAAACAGCTCCCAAGACTGGCATGTTAATATTTCTTGCCTAATTTTTCCAAGTGGAAACTGCTTGCCCAGTGAGTCACGCCGTATTTTCTCCCTCCTTCAGAAGATTCCTCTTGGGCGTCCCCACGCCCGCTGCTCCGAAACATGAATGGCTTTCTTTTCTTCACTCCTCTATAGGATGCCCCATTAGAGCATTCTTTTGTTTCGATTCTTTCCCCCCAAACGCCTTTGCAAGACTGAGTATTTTCTTTTTCCATTTCTGACAACATCATCTTTTCCGATGCCTTAATCTCAGATTTAGCATCTGGTATATATCTTGTGAAGACTAAATCTAGGCTACATCTGTTATTGTTACTGCCGAGGCAACAGGTGCTTCCCATGCCAGAAGYGTGTGCTGTCATCCTCATCTCTTCCACAGCAGCTTCTTCAGACTCCACCATTTATTCAGAAGAGGAAAATGCAAGTTCTTGTAATGTACCTAGCCTCCAAAAGCACGGGCAGCTAGCAAGTACCACTAAATTTCAAAATACAGGAGTTTTATTATTCTTCAGTGTACTCAACCAGACATTTAAGATAGCAATCTGTCGCCTAAGAGAGCAGAAACTAGGGTACTGGCTGTGGCCTTTAATTTCCTCCTTTGTAATTTTTTTGTTTTGATTATGTTTGAAACAAAGTAAACAGCTTTCCCGGCGGCTGCTAGGGCAAGTCTTCACTGAAAGGCATGCAAAAGGAACAAGTATTTGACAATAACAGGGACAAGACACCCGTATGATACTGTCAGAGATAACTTGCTCTATGACACTGGTCGTGTTCTGTGTAAACATGAACAGAAAAGGATCTACCTGTTCCGTAGTGGGCCTTTTGCCCCATAATGTAAGCTAAAAAAAAAATAGTATGAAACAGTTGATTAAGCTCTGAAGGAATTTTTCTTCTCTTCTCTTTGAGAGGTGTTAGACATAACACTAAATAAACTTCCATATGGAAATGATGGCAAGAAAGCAACATCAGATCTATGTTGATTTATTTCAGCCTGTGCTCAAGATCAAACGTCTTTCTTCTTTTATTTCCCTGACTGACCACCATACAAATTAAACAAATCTTTTTAGAAGTACTCAGTAGTGACCTCTTTCAATTCACCTTTTGTTTTAAATTTTCTTTCCTTTTTTTTTTTAAGGAAAAGAGGTTTTACTGTAATAAATTTGCCCTTTATTTTGTCTGAAACGCATACAAGCTCACATGTCCCCCATCTCTCTGCCTCACACAGACACTTGTGCTCAGCCCTTTCCAGAAAAGCAGCAGCTTTTCCAGGCTGATTCTTACCCCAAGCTGCTCTTTTTAGAGCTTTTCTCTAATTTGAGAGCAGGGCTGCTGTCAGTGGCCCAGTCTGAGGCCTGCTCTTCATCACATGTGCAACCAACTGTGGCAAGCCACCTCGCGATGCAGAGGGGGACAGAATGTCCCTGAACGGCAGCTTTGGAGGAAGTTTGGCCGAAGGTCAAAATGCAGGCAATTTTTGGCATCTCCAAGTGGGAAAGTTATGAAAGAAGAGAACGGGTGAACACGCCACTCCCTTAAACAGTTTTTTGTTTGTCCATTTGGCATCAGTTATCTGTGTATACATTGCATGACACCTCTTCCCATAAGCCCAGCACTCCCAGGTAAAGCAAACATGTAATAAACCCTTGGTCTAAAATGCATCAGCGAGCAAAATTCTCAGTGTTCCCCCAAGCATGTCATCACCATGGCCTGACAGCATCTTGCTTTGGCTCTAAAGAAACCAGGCTTTCGGCAACGGAGGCTACTGAGGTTACAGACAAACACAGCGAGGTCTGTGGCCTTCAGCGAAGGGGCAAGACCTTCAGCCTGCCTCCCCGAGAAGCCTGACGGCGGCCTGCTGGGTGTGCGGCCCTACCCTCCGGCATCATGCCGTGGGAGCAGGGGGAGAGGGGAGGCAACGGAAGCGCCCGTGTCTGCCTCAGCACGCCCAAACAGTTCTGCTTTGGCTTACATACCACCAACCTCAGTGTCTCAAAAACACTCGTCAGCTAGTGGCTCCTAAAGACAGCGAGCAAAGCGGCAGCTTCAGCTTCAGACACAAACACTGCTGGAGAGTATCTGAAATAAATACAGTGTTCAAAAGTTGAAGGTCATTTTGCTGTCAGAAACCTTGCGCTTCCGCAAATGAAGCATGCAGGAGGTGGCTGTGGCACAAAGCACAGATAAAACACCTGCTTTCTGCAAAGCTACGTGAAAGATCTGCATGTCCCATCAGACTATTTTTGGTGCTGGAAGAAGAGGAAGGAGGCAAGCACTGCCTTCTGCTCTCAGTGGAGTCCCTGCACCGAGGGGCTGCTGTATTAACCTCTTCGCTGTTTTGTACCGATCTTGTTATCTGTTCTTGTTAAAATCTTTATTATTCATGGATGCAAAAATCCCATCATTAAAACATCATAAATATTCATAGTGTGTGCATTTCATTTAGCCACTCGGCAAAACTTCTCTGGAGTACAAGAGTTTTGAGGAAAGCTGGCTAATGAGACCAGAGCACAGGAAGTGTGCACAGATTTTTTTTTTTCTTTTTACCTGCAAATAAATGCAGAATAATTAATTAAACAAACAGCAACAAAAAGGGCAGGTATTCACTAGCAAGGATGATATCCACACTTGTTTTGGCTTCTGTGTCAAGGGGAACACAAAGCCTTTCGCAATGCAAGTATGTGCAGGAAGCAGGATGTTGTAAAACTAATATATGAAGCCTGATAGGCATTGCTGCATGGGTTCATAGGGCCTCACATTTGATATCTAACTATTAACATCATGTATGATTCAAGCTCTGTTTGTTCCTTTTTAAGGCAGAGGAGCCAGCCTCCTCTTTGCAGTGTTCCTAATGGAACTGCAGCTGTATCCTGCCTCCTAAAAGTCAGTTTATTTGTGCTCTGCACCCACAATTGAGCATTCAGATCTTTCTGATGGCAAGGATAATACAAAAAAAGCACTCTCCAAACCAAGCTTTAAAACCACCAATAAAGTATTCGCTACACAGAACTCACAGTAAGCAGAGGAAACCTCTCACTAAGGCTTGATCCTTTGAAAGCATGAGCAAAATCATGAGCTCCAGTTGCTTCCTGAAGGAGATTTGCAGAGTGCAAGCTTTGAAGTTTTTCCAGTTTTGGAATGGCCAGGTGATTCAACCTAAAAGTATATATTCACAATCCATAGCTATAAAACATCATTTTATGCGATAGCTTCTTACAACATAAAGTCCTTCTAACAAAGCATTTCTTCAACCTCACTCCCAAGAAAAGAAAGTGTAAATCATTTCCAAGTGAGACAAAAGTAATGGAACAAGTCAAATCTAGTAGCCAGAAGTAGCTCTTATTCTTCTGTACCTCTATGGAGAGGCTACAGCTTTCACTCATTGAATCGTGTCTGACATACAGCTGTTATCTCTGAGCTGTAGGTCACCTCTTCTTTTTTCCTAGCTGCTCGCTAAAGCACCCAGCCATAAATAATTAACTACAATGTTGAACTGTATGTTTTTAAATGTTGATGGGTTTTCAAAACTGATCGATGTCTTCCTAATTGAATGCTAAATCTTTCCCTGACTTCCATGAGAATAGTGCTTGGCCAGAGGAGTGCATCTAGAAAATGCAATCTGGTACCTTGCAGGCTTCTTATCTAATGCTTTTATGTATTTCAACAAGTAAGCAAGACTTCTACTCACGGGCAGCTTACCCCCACAGCAATTTCCTTTGCTCAGTCTGCGCTCTACTTCTTGCTGCTACTGTGGAGATGTCTGGGACTGAATGAGCTCTCTTCTTCTGCCTTTCCCCTTCTCCATGCCCATTGCAGCAAGCCGAAGSATTAGGATACATGCAGTGCTATGTGACGCACAGTATGCCAAATTTCCACTGAAGCATTCACACCAAGCCAAGGGCCTGATTCCTCTGACCCTCCTCAGGCAAGGACTGTCCCTGCAGGACCACAGCTAGCAGTTTGCATTTTGTAGCATTCAATTTATTCCCAATACCTGACTATAAAAGAAACAGCACTTCAGTGTCACCTCAGGGCTGCCATTTTAGAAAGAGCTTTGCTTTTGTTGCATTCAATTTCTAGATTTTTTTCTTGCTTTGTTTTGCTGTAGGTGAAGCAACAGTAAAGAGATGAAAACCAAAAAATTCCTCCTCACCTTCTGCTTCTGACTAGGTGGCCAGTGATTAGTTGAACTGTTAGTTAAGATACTTCAGGTTACAGTACATGAGAACAAAAGGCACTATTGTTCTCAGCAGTACAAGTAACAGAGGGATGCTTATATCTACAGTATCCTATTGATTTACTTGACCTTTCCTTTTACAAATACCATACAGGCAAAAACTTCAGGTTTTCCAACAGCAGTTTTATCTGTGGATAACAAAGCACGTTTAAATGTTAACATGAGTACAGGAAAATATAAACTACTAAGTGGGAAAGTGTGTTCCAGAAAATAGCACTTAGATAGAGCATGCTTTGAACATGATAACTGAAAGATAACTGTGTAAGAAGGATGCACTTAGGATTGTATATGCAGAAAGAAAAAGACAGTTTCCTTCCTTTACTTCAGAACTATATCACAAGGTGGATAAGTGTATAGGAAGTGCTCTGGAAGCCAGGTCTTGAACACCATGTACATTTTCATGTAGTTCTAGACAAAACAGAAAATGCTTCCTCTTTTTGCCCGAGGTAGACATTTAGCTTGTCTCCTTCCAATTTCTTGTATTTATACTCATCCTTGCATAACCAAATAACATGAGCACTTGCCTGAAAAACCATCACAGGAAAAATGAGCATTTGAAGATGTGCTAATGACTGCTGGAGTTATCCTGTGTTCTGAATTCTTCTGAATTAAACATGATTGACAGTATCAGCAAGCTAGCAGTTTTATCAGGGAGGGGGGCAAAGCAAAAACCCTCCTTAGATCTTTTACGTTTCTGCAATATCACTTGTACTTTGATTTTTCTTTAAAGGACTGCTTTGCATCTAAGAAATACTTTGTTTTACAGGTTCCTATCTGGTCTAGAAGAAAATTTGAACCACAAATTTAAATTGATAGTATCCCAGCTTGCCTTTGTTCATAGCAGCAAATGAAAATGATCCTAAAAACACTCAGTCATGAATAGCTGCCTAATACAAGAGCAGCTTTTACAATGAAGACTGAGTCTTCATCTGGGCTGTAAGGCATGCACCTATAATACAAAGTTAAATAGAGATCATGTTTTAAACTAAACTTCCTAACAAGGGCAAATGCTAATGAAAATAAGACTTACATGGAAGGAGGTACTTTTCAGTCCTTTGCCGTTAAAGCCTGTAAAAACTCTCCGACCATCCCAGTTGGTTGCCACATCTCTAACCTATATAAATCAAAGTTTTGTTTTGAATTAATAAAAATATGTTGGCACATAACTGTATCATAGCGGTATGATGCATGCCTGGCCATTCCTAGGAATGCCCTCAGAGGTACTCTGCAAGCAGAATTACTCTGCAGAAGGAAAGATGAGGGAACACAAAGGCCCATTGTGCACACTAGTGCAGAAAAATGAAATCAAATACCATTCTCAGCAAAAGCAGAGTGTCTTCTGAGCAAAGGCTATTAAGTGTGTCAAACTGCAGGATATCTTCTGGACACGGCTATTATGTTAAGACATACTGAACATGTGTCACTTATAATCCTGCCCTGCTTGTAACATCACAGCTCCAGAGGAAACAGTCCGCTGCATCAGTTCTATCAAATACTCACATACAGTTCTCTTCTCACCAAACTGTCACTCCTCATTTGTAAAGGAAGTTACAGTAAGTTATAATTAGTACTTGATGCCCTGTCAACTAATTAAATGTAGTAAAAAGCTTCCAGTGAGTTTAATGCTAACATGGTGTAATTAAAGCTGTGTTTTGAATACATGGTGCATGTATTACAGGTTTCAGTATGTGTCCCCCACCTCCTATGACCTAATTTCTCAGGTTAAACCACTGTACCTATCATATGATTAGTGAAAGGGCACTGTAAAAGACAATCATTTCCGACCTAAATACAAGTCAAGGCCAATCCAGTCCTGTGCTTTTTTAGAGGCGCTACAACAACTGCTGGGGGCAGGGGTGGAGGCAAGGAGGAGGAGAAACAGAGAGCCAGTTAGTTGCTTCCATTCTCATCTTCCCTTCAGGAGGCACCATTGCTCAGATTCTCCTGTCCATGAGGCTCCCACCGCTCTCACCCCTTCTTTTCCTTTTCTTAAATAAAAACATGATTAAGATTTTTAAGCCACTTCTAACCCCATGTCTTTGTCAGTCAAGGGAGCATCGTGGGTAGAGGGGCACTATGTGCAACCGCCCTGTTTGCACAGCTCTAGGACTGGTTCTGCTCCTCAAGAAGCAAGAGTTAAACCACATAAACATTGGTTACCTGGCGGAGTAAGGAAGACTACTCCGGAGGCCCAGAGCAGGACAAAAGCAATGATGGAAACCATACAACACTCCAGCACTTGGTCAACACTGTTCCTTAGTCGTCTAAGTATTTGGAAAGGCTATGAATACATTTAAAAAAAAAAAAAGGTGAAGAAGCAGAGCAGCCAGACTTTAGGAGATCAGCCAGGAAATTGGTAGTTACAGCCCTAGGTAGTCAGTCACTGTACCCAAATGCCTTCTTCACACTATATAACCTTTCCCACTTATTGCTTTCCATTGCCCACAGATATGTAAGGTAGGTACAAACAGATGCTAAAATAAAGGCATAATTCAGTGAACAAAAATGTAGCTTAAGAGAACCAATTAAAATGATGAAAATCTTTAATTTTATTTAAGTATAATTGTACGGACACGTGTATATACAAATACAGATCTTATGGGGCAGGGTTTTTTTGTTGTTGTTTGTTTTTTGGTTTTTTTTTTACATTTTAAGTTCATATAATATAAGCATTTCAAAAACAGCACTCAATGAATAAGTGCAAAGAAACTGCAAAGCAGGGCAGTACAAGCACAGGACCACACTGAGCTGGACTTTCATACCCAGATGCACACACAATGAGTGGCTTCAATGGGGTGTCAAGAGTAAGCATGGAAAGCGGATTTCGCAGACTCATGGGTAACCTCCAACATGCCAGCATCTATTAAACTGTACAGACAATGGCAGCAAGCCTATTGTAGGGAGATTTGTCTCACATCCGAGAAGCTTGGGGGCAAACGCATGGGAAAAACTCGGTGATGCCAGACCAGAAACAGATCTGCCCATTCACAGCTCCAAATTAAAAAAGGAGGGGGGGGCGGAAGGGAGGGAGGAGGAAGGGCAAGAAGAGGGGAGAGAAGTGTGGAGGGTTGTATAGTAAAACCGGTGAGCACAAAATCCAAGTGTAATGAAAGGAGGAGAGGAGTTAATGCTCTGTTCTAAGTCTCTGAAAGCAACTGAGCCATTGCTCTCACAAGTCAATGGATAAAGTTCAGTTTTAAGGGCTAGGGGTGGGAATCAACAGGTACAAATACAACCCTTTTCTTTCCATAATTATACTGGAAAAGAAATAATCTACATTTGATCCCTCCCAAAGTTGTCTCTAGTTGTTTTGGAACCAAGTACGTACACATATCACACATATGACACTGGCAAGATCCTTTCTGTAAAAACTATTCATGGAAACAAAACCAGAAGGAAAATAGGGGAAAAAATAGGTTTAAAAAGAAAAAAGAAACAAAAGAATAGAAGAGTTGTTAGGTCCCCAAAGCCTTTTTAGAAACAAACATGATAAAAAAGAACAAAAAACTAACACAGAAACCACAGGGTTCCAATATCAGACCTTTAAACACTGAGGACAAAACATTGATCATCAGAAGTCATGTTCCAGGTCTTGACATTGTGAAGTCTTGCAATAGATGAACGATTTTCACAGATGAGTCCTGTATATGCTGCGGTGTCATGGCCACTTGTCACTCAGTTCTCAGCCATGATCACACTTGATGCTTCAAAGCTCTGTCTTGTAATCAATGCGTGATTTTAATATCCTGAAAGTCTATTGTTCTCACTTACAAAAGACATAAGAATCAAATTAATACTTTATTATCAAACACTATATACAACAGAGGTTGCTAATAATACAGAATTTAAAGAACATAGCTTTAAGTTTTAATTGTCTTTCCTTTGCCATCCAAGAAAGTACAGTACAAAACAATATTCTAAACTAACACGAAATGTTACCTTGTCTATTAAAGGATACACAGTATCCACTAAACTGACTGATCCATATTTCCCTGCTTCACGTTGCAATGCCCTTGGCAACCAGGAGTGCAGGTCATAGGGGTGAACTACCTAGACAAAGAGCACAAGTCCCTCAGACTTCAGATGGGGTAGATAAAGGGGAGGGGAGCAGAAATCTGCTTACGGTTCGCACCAACATCCTTCAAAACATCCAGAGATTTGCAGCTCAACACAAAACCCATCAACACTTATCTACCTGGTATGAGTGGGATTGCCTGATGCCATCAAGTATCAAACTGATGTCTAGTAAGCTTGTCACTCCGTAATGCAGGGATCTGCCTATTGGCTGCACCACTCTTGCTATTGCTCATCTAATTAGCACAGCTATATGAAGAAGTGAAGGGCTGAATTTCACCAGGGGTAACACTAGTGGAGAAAACTTGCTGGGGAGAAATGTAGTCTCAAAGTCCAATATCATTTAGAGACAAAGGATGAAAAAATAAGGTCACCATTTCTAAATGAAATTGGCACTGTTAGTATGACCGTCTACAATTGTTATGAATCATTTTAATACGGTTACCTATAATGCAGTACCATCTGTACTCTGGTTAATAACCCATTCGATAAGGTGCATTTTGATCCTCAAGCTCACCTCTTCCAAAGCTCTTTAATTCCTACCTGAAAGTAGTAGTAATGCGTGCAACCAAGCACATATACATTGAGAGAAGAGTACCAACTAGGCTGCAATGAGAAGATGACTTCCGTCAGTGTTTAGATAGCCTCTCTTTGTTGCATGTGCTTGACACTAGAGGAAATTTCCTGGATTCCTACTGTAAGTGCAGGCCCTGCATTAATCGCCATACTGTATGGTATCAGGCAAGCCCAGATTTTAGTTTAACATGCATACAACCTCCCTTTGCATCTTAACTTAACATCTTAACCCCTTTCCTCCTTTCTTGAATAATAGGCTGCTTACAACTTCAGGAAAGCTTTTCTTCATTTAAAAACAAAAAAATCACAAAATGCTGTCTGTTAATGGTATCACAATTTTTGTGTGGTATCACAATTTTGTTACGCCAGACATTTTCTTCAGAATTAATATAGAAAATCCTTGTTTTGCTTAAATGTGTTCTGTATTTTGTTTCGCATTTAACATAATTATCACAGTTTCTGCCAGGAAAGCTTTGTTTCAATGTCGGTCTGATACTTCCCTGATTATGCTTTGCAGTTCAAATTTCATGGCAGCCTCGCCAAAAAAAATACCTCAAGGCTTGCATTTCCTGGCAGGTGACTTTTTCAAGTTCTACCTTAGCCAAGGTTCAGATTCCTTAAACAGGGTCTCTCTCAATTCCATCAAACAAGACAGTCCCATATCCTAATTGCATCAAGGGCTACCACTTCTCTCACAAGTTTAAATAGGACAAGCATATATACTCACTCTCAGCATAAAGTATATCTAAATAATGTATTTTCTATTCTAGTGGATTTTTAAAAAAATATTTTGTTAAGTCTTTGGGAGCCCATCTAGTTTATCTCCTGCTGATAAACACGTTTCCTCTACTCTTCAGATTGTGCTGGAAGGGGAAAAAGATATAAAATCAACACTTGAATTCACATTCCACACTTCTTTTCTTTCTCCCACCAAACAATGCTACTAGACTGTCCTGGCTTCTTCTACTTGTGTTTTATTCCCATGACTGAGGAACTTGCAGGGGAGACAAATCAAGAGCACACTGAAGGTCCTGTGTCCCAAACAGGTTTCCTCTGGCCACTGATGTCCTCTTTTAGCATGTATTAACACCCAGAGCAGCATCCAAGGCTATCAGCAACTAAGTCAGCGCTGGGGAAGGTCACTTTATTCTCAAAAATGCCTCTTTGCATTTCAAGAAAAAAAAAAAATTGTAGCACCATGGTGATCTGTTTTGAAATAAAATAGTCTGGTGTGCACTATCCACTTAAACAGAAATAACAGAGGCACTCACACCCCCAGTGAAGTTTTCTAAATCTGACCTTGCCTGCTGTGTGCTAACATTCCTAAATATTAACTTCTTCCTCTCACGAAAGACAGCATTTCTACTGCTAAGCACAAATTTTACTGCCAAAGATGTTTCAAGACAGTCCTATAAGAAACATTGTCTTTTCCTTTTAGAAGCCCGTTCATTTAGAAACTCCTAGAGGAAATGGTGTTATATTATATCTATGTTAATATCTCCCCTCCAGTCCTGACATGGTGACACGATGCCTTGCATGATCATCTTACAGTGCTGAATGAGAAGGCATAAATATTGTATCGGAGAGTAAATCTCTCCCAGGCTTTCCTTGAATTTCCTTATCCTTCACTGACTGCATCTGCCACTATTCTTCCTTGTCCACATACAGATGACACAGTGAGCTAACAGAGGTGACTTCTTAAAGGAGAATGCAGAGGAAAATAAGAATCACTAGTGTCACTATTATAATTTGGCATTTTCATTTGGAGTCCTTTTATTTGTTTGGAGGGATTAAGAAAGTCACAGGGTAGGGATGGGTGCTGAAACTAGTTATTCCCCTCAAATTCTTGCTCAGAGTTCAAGCTGAAAGGGGAAAAAAGGGAAAAAAGAAAAAATAACAATTTGACATCTGCAAAACCAATACAGAGTCCCTTTCTTGGGATGAGCAGTTAGGTGGATCTTTGATGTTCCAAGACCCTGATATTTTCTGCGACAGGTTGCTGGAGCATACTGTGCTATAATATCAAAAGCATTGCCAGGAGGAACAATAGAGTTGCCAAAAGCCGACTGGGTATCCTTGATGTCTGTGCCGCGTTCTCACCACGGGATGGCTCGGCTGACTCATGCACGGTATCATCTGTTCAAACAGAAAGCATACATTCCAATGAGATTTTGCATCCTTAATAAATTCTCACTGAGCCGACAACTGTAAGTAGATTTCAGTGCCTTTATGAAATAGGTCAATGAACCTTGTGCTGTCATTGACTTTCACAACCGTGTAATATCTCATTATGTAACCAACTTGGGGCCAAGTCCTGCATTTCTTACTGGCAAAACTCCCACCGAAGACCAGAGGAGCAGCAAGTAAGTCTGACTTCAACAGACTGAGGAAGGAAGGATTCCTCCTCTTATAAAATACTGTAGCTCTAGCTTTGGATGGCTCATTAGATAGCAAAGTCAATAGCTAGACAGCTAAATAAAAATACCTGATTTTCAAAAGGGCTTGAAGAGGAGTTGCACGTGCTCAGAATTAATTTCCAAGGTAATCCCCTTACTGAGTTACAGATTTTGCCTGCTAAATTTGAAATGATAGTCCATAAGCCTATGCGTACAGTCCACTTCCACACATAGAATTTCCACTGAAGTATACTGCATTTTGGGATACCCAGGGGATATGATACTAGTCTCTCTTTCTTGAAACTTAATTTTAAAGGCTAACACATAACAATCTCTGATTTTACAGAATACATATACAATCTGAAAAAAACCTCTCATAGGTAATAGCTTACTTTTTATATTGCACAAAAACAAATTTACATATATGCTTCTAAAACTAACGAAAAAAGAACCAGCTTTCTTGGAAAAACATGCTTATATGTTAGTAACAGAAGAGAATACAGTAGAAAAAATATTCCACTAAATTTCTGATGCTGAATAAAGCTCTATTTAGTTTTATAAATTAAAAAAAATCAGCACTAGAGCCATAGTTTGTTTCATAAAAAATATAGGTAAGTCAAATGCAACTCTAGTGTTGTTAAAGGTATAGTATTTTTCTTTACAAAATCCTCCATATCCACAGTTATCCAATTTGGCTATTTTAACTGTATCTGTCTGAAGTCTGCCATACAAAGTCAGCTCTGGGTTTGAATTTTCTACATACTAAATGAATGAAATCAGCTGCACCTTTTTAGGGAGTGTGAAGTGGCCTCAAAATGTATTTCTAAGTTATTTTAGAGTGCCTAAGTTTTCAGGAAAATTAACGCTCTCTCACTACCTAGTGTACTAAGCTTCTCCATTTTATGAGAGGTTTCTACATACCTATGATACCTCTGCCTCGTAGTTCCCATCTCAACAAATTACATTATCAGGATTACACCGGATGAGAGCTGTGCAATTCCAATTAAAGGCACCAAGAGAAGCAGGAGTTGCAGGACAAAGAACACGACACAGCTTTGAAATGAAACCTTTCAAGTTACTTAGCTTTAGTTAGAAACAAGCCTCCCTTAACGCCTCTGACACCTAGCAGGTAGAGCACTCAGGATAATTTAGGCTAATTGGCTCTTCAGCATCAGTCTGGTATCACTGGAAAGYGCACAGTAAACTGGCTTAACAATCTACCCCATGCTTGGCAGCATTAATTGATGCTACAGTTATATCAGACTTATCAGTCATGTCTTCAGCATCGTTCAAGGTAGACACATGAAGAGCAAGCAATCATCGTTTGCAAGGATTTTTACATTCGTAAGAAAGGGACAAAAGTATTCACCAGATGCAAGTCTCACTAAAATCAGTGGGAAAGACTGACTGCAGTTCCTTCAGGCACAGTTCCTTACAAATGCATGGCAGAGAGAATCTCCCTGAGACTTAGGCCCTGAATAAGGCCGTAGTATCCTTCCTCCAGAACGATTCCAAAGGGCCCTAAAACTTTCAGTAAATGCTAGATATTTAAAATTGTGCTAGTTCCAGTGGTTGTCAGAACCAAAAGCTGTATCATATTTCACTTGCTAGTTACACACCTGTACTTTGATGACACTACAATCAGAACACAGTATTTCACAAGAAGAGCTCCCCAATTAAATCGTAGTGATGTTTTTCTGCTGGAAATTCCCAGACTATCTTAACTTTCAGTCCTACCTTCTTCAAAATATTCAGAGTCAGGTGTGCTCAGACTGGAAACATTTACTCACTACTGATGAACCAAACTAAAAGGGGGGAATGATGAGACTTATCTTCCACCTCTTGCATCATCAATGGAATTGCAAATAAGTGTGAATTATTGGTCTCTCTAATTTGCAACATCAAATGCCAACAGTTCTGTCCCAATTACATGCATGAGTCAGCACCGAGATGTAATGGGTCAGAAATGGTATAGAGCAGTGATAAATTCTACTTCTCTGAATACTGGCTACTGATAAAAAAACTGAACTGAGAAAACCCTCTAAATTAAGAAGACTACTTCTTAAATAAAAAATAGGGAGATCTTCTATGATGCCATTTTTATAAAGTCATTCTTCACAGCAGAATTCATTTTCATGTAACTTTAAGGGATTCTTTTCAAGGAACCATCTGGGTTTTTTGTCAAGGCAGTCCCAAGGTCTCTTTGCACTTGTATATTAGAGCACACTTTTCATGTGTAGTTCTCAAAACTGCTTTACAAATATGATTTTCCTTGGAGGTGTGCAGTTATAACACTGCACAATCTTAAATACTTAGGGGGAAGGTTTTAGTTTATTTTAACACTGAAGGCAAGTGATGAAGAGGACAAAATTCACTAGTAAAATCTGGAAGGTCACTGCTAAAGACAGGGAATGCTAGCAGTAATTAGAAAAAAGTATTCTGACAGCCATGAATTTTCCAGATCACATAGCTTTACATCATATGCTTCAAGTATAATTTTTCCAGATATGCACAGCTACAATTTTTATTTTAGGGATTTTTTTATTATTATTAAGTAGGAAAAGAAGGGGAAGACAGGAAAAGGGCTGATTACTTTCATGACTTCTGAAATAAGAGCAGTTTCCACAGATCAGCTTCCTACAATTCCCTGAACAAAAACAGCGGAATTACAAAGGTTCAAAAATCACGCAAATGGTGATTTTTAGAAGGATGGTTATAGTGATCAGTCTGTAGAATGTGACCCTCCTGCCCCCCAAATCTTCTGTCTACTGTAAGGGAAGGTAGTGGCAGGCTAGGTGAGAGTGCACACACAGAAGACGCATGCCAGAGACAGGTAAATTAGTACACAGCGCAGATCACATGCAACAGGAGTCACTGAGGCAGCTGGAAGTCTAACAGCCTAATAATAGGAAAGCGTGAGAGCAGGTGGCAGGTCCGGGAATGACTGATTATCTAACAGTGACTGGTCCAAATAATAACACAAATATACACTCATCTCAGGAATGGGAACTTTTGCTGTCTTATTAAGGGTATTATTTCCCCTGCTAACACACCGACTACTTCATCTCAGTTTGCAGAATGTTCTTTATATGATTTTAGTTTCCTCTTTTGCCTGATGCTTTCTAATGATATGTTTTTGTGACAGTGCTAGCTAGGTATTACCATTCAACTGGGAAGTGATCAGCAGTGTTTGAAAAAAAACACTCAGTTCCCTAAAATCACGTGTTTATTACTCAGATGAAGATCTCCCTTGCAAGCCAGTAAACAGGAGGGATACATGTTATTTAGCCCATATTCACCAAATCACAAATGTAAAAGAGCACATTGAGTTTCTAGATTCATAAGGTATCTAGAGATAGGGAATGATTGTCCCAAATTCCTGCTCTAGAAGGATAATACTACTAATAAAAGCACAAATGTATCTCCACTATAAATATTGCATTTACATTTGCTTAGAGAATATCCTAGATTCTCAAAACCAAAATATTTAGGAGAGTTTTAAAAATCCTCTTCAGAAAAATAATGAAATCTACTGTATTTTCATAGGTAAATCATTCAAACTGGATAACTTGTTAAAGTCTTTTTTATATTTCTGCCTAAATAATGATTTTTATTTAAAGGATCAGCAAGTATAATCCAGGGTTACAAAGAGCAAAAAGAAATAATACACTTCATACTAAAGGGAAAGTCCCCTTTCAAATAACCTAAAAGAGAGAAAGATCTTGGTAATCTGTTCTTCAGGGTATGTACTAACTGGTACATGTGGAATTTTTTCTGGTAAGATTTGTTTATTTAACTGTATACTTTAATTTTTGAGGCTTGAATACAAACACTGTGTGAGCAGTGTGTAGGTACAGATAAAAAAAACATGTAAATATTATTGCAAATACTTTTCCTAAATACCTACCTAATTTTAATGTCATGAGCCATGCCATTGAAGTTGGTGGGATTACTCACACCCCTAGAGTTAAACATGCTCCTATCTGTCATGGATCTGAGTCACACAAACACATACATGCACTCCCCACACCGAGGAACATAGCTTTGTGGTCACAGTTAACCTAACCTTGAGGGGAGGGGGGGAGAGGGGGGAGAGGGGGGTCCTAAAATGTTCGCCTAAGTCTGCTCCAGTAAAATCTGGATGGGAATTTATACATACAAGTGTGTTTGCCTGGGTGTGTGTGTGCGTAAGTAAAATATAATACTTTGCCTAACCAAGCATACAGAAAAATGCATGTATTTTTAAAGGACTAATGTTCTTACTTAAGCACTAGCTCTATCAGTTGCATGCCTGTGTCATGCGCTAACATGAAACAAGCAGTGGGTCTGTCGTTTTTGAGGGCCTTTTGAAACCACATGACAAAGTACACACATCGACTTTGTGCCTAAAACTTTGGGCCCTGTTAGTAAATAGAGTGCTTTGCCAACATGCTGGGTGTTTGGCATGGAAGGGCCAGTGACTTCAGGAGACCGGTGGAAATTTTACACTGGCACACACCATATTCTATTAAACCGCATCACCCAAAAACCAAATAAAGCAACGTTTTTCCTCCCCTGCATTAAACAAGGATACAGGAAATATACCGTAAGTGATATTAGCACTGCTAGAAATGAGCAAAGGCAGAGCAATTATACCATGCAAAGCATGCAGAGAGAAGAGGAAAAAAAGTACTGAAGCACCAGAGGGATAGACGCATTTGTTAAAAGAGATTCTCTAAGCATACTAACCTGCTGGTTCTAATGAATTTTCTACTTTGTCGTTAACATCGAAAACACGATCATGAACACCTATAGTTTTCATACAGCTGTCTATAACAAAAATAGAGATAACAGCCAAATATGTTAGTGAGACACCCTTAAACTCCCCACTTTCCTTTTTTTCTCTGTATCATTTTTTTCTCTATTTATTATATAAAAATAAGTATATTTATATTTTAAAGTCTGCGGCACTTGTCCAAATGCCAGTAGTCTTCCATTTGTACAACAGTTTAAGAAACAACAAGTTAGCAATTGCCATGTAATTAAAACAAAGCTTTATGAAGAATGATAAGAAAATATGATGAAAATCATAACACAAATGTTGCTGTACAGAACAGATACACAAGATTTAACAGTAAAAAAAAGTTTCATTGCTGTTTACCAGACCACACAGTAAAGCATGCGCTACAAAGCCACCCTCAAAAGYTTAATCTAAAGAACTTACTTGCTGGTCGCACAAAGACCTTAAGCTTTAGACAGGATCTCCTTCCATTATCTGGGATCGCAGAAGCTGTAAATAGGGAAGAATGAAAGAGAAGAGGAAGAGTAAGAGAGAGAAAATGCATATTAGCCTTTGTCCTATAAAAAAAAAATCCTTTATTTTCCCTTCATCTGAAGGGATAAACACATTTCAGCCTCTGCATGTATGGATTCCAAGTACACAAAGTAGCTTGATCACGCAAAAGCAGGGAAAGAACTTCAGATCTGATCTTGTTCTAATCCCTTTCTTGATTATTTTACATGAGACAAGTGAAGCATGTGATATTCACAAAAGTTTCATTATCTCCTTTCACCTTTCCACACCTTTTTCTCAAGTGGTTGTTTAATATAGTTTCTGCTGTAATGCAGGTGTTTACTCTGCAAAATTACACTTTAGAATAATTAGGATTACTTACAGAAAAGCTAGTCTTGAAATGCTAGGCCATAGGTTTTAGCAACCCAAAAAGGGATGGGGGAAAAAAAAAAACACAGAAAAAATGATGATGACTGCTAAAAATTTAAATATATATTTACTTCCAAGAAAATAGAAATATGTACATTTAAATCCTACAGAAAAAGTCAGCACCCATATTCCATAACCTATCTGCCTTTGTTGCAAAAACACTTACCTTGCTTCAGTAAAAACGTGATTCCCTATGTTATATAACTAACAGACTAAACCCAGCTCATTCCTTCTGTCTGCCCTCCCCGGCACTTGCCATTCCACATATTTCACTATAAGAATACTTACTGTCCAAGCAGAAAATGAAGAAGGGGAAAYGACATGTCTAGCACTGTACAAAAGATAATACAGAGACCACTATGGTCAGCACCTACTTATTTCCCCAGGACCAAGTGCTGCTATGAATACTTCCTTACTTTTAGCAACTGTTCTTGCCTCAAAATGTGCAATTACAGTGAAATACCCCTGCCTGTCACCTCAGACTGGATTTTCTGCCAACCTGAAGTCACCTTGGCAACTTCCATCAACGTTTGCAATTTTTAAAYTGTACATTGGCCTGGCAACTGAGGTACTCGATTTGGGCATACAAATTTTCCCTTGAGAAAGATGATCTGTGTATACGGTTTTTTTGCCCTTGCAAAAAATCTCAGAGGCTATAGCTGAAAATATTGCCTGAAGCACTGCAAAGTCATTTTATTTCATTGCACAGTCTCCTCCATCATTCAAAAAGCTACGTACTAAGGCAGAGCAAGAGACGCTTTTTCTTGAAAATGACAACTACTGGAAGCTGTCTGGATTTACAAAAAGATGATTGGGCTGGCAGGAAGTCTGTTTTGTTTATCATCCGTTTTTATTAATTCTGTCCCTGTTTGTGACAATTAATGAAAATGATTTATGTATAGACATATGAACTCACACTCTGTCTGCATGCTAAGCTCACCCTTGAAGGACTCCTCACTCACTCAAAATGAATTCCCTTCATTCTGGATGATGCATCTCCATGGCAAGCATCAGCTTCTTCCTAGGAAGGACTAGCAATTGCAGTACATGTGCAGAAAAAGGAACAATGTCAGAGTCGAACAGAGCTAATGCTGTGGCTTTGCACCGAACAATGTCAGAGTCGAATAGAGCTAATGCTGTGGCTCTGCACCTGTTGGGAAGTACTTGAAAGATTGTTTCCTTCTTTTGATTAAAAGACAAAAAGTGTGCAGAAATGATGCTCCCCCCTTCACGACAACAAGCAATTAAGAAGTGCTAACAGCTGGCTTTGCTTTAGGCTCTTACTAAATCAAAGTCAGAAAAACTCCCTCTACTGACATTTACAGTAACTGGCGTGTTATTTAGGGCACAATATTTGTGCTGCATGGTTATATCCAGGAAATTGYGTCCTCTCTGTGGCCCTGACTGAATATATGCAACTGGCTAACTGCTTAACTCAGACTAAACAGGCAGTTGTGGATTGCTCAAAAGATCAGAATTCGACATTTATTATCCCATTATTAATACAAAGGTGGAAATAACATTTCCAACATTAGCCAAAATAGAGACCACATTGTAATTTCGTCACTAAAAGACTTTTTGCTGCTCAGAAATTATTTTAGTAGTACATCAAGATACACATTTATTCAAAGGCAAGATTTAGCTTTGATGATTACATGCTGCTATTTACACCCATAAAATAAGCGTATTTGGGCTCACTGCTATTTATTAGAACACTTTGTTAGTCAATGCCAGTACCATGATAGCTAGGATTGGATAATATTTTATTTGGAAAAACAGAAAATAAATGCTCTGTACATATAAAGTTTATATGTATAGACAAACTACAGCTTGTAATTTGCTATGTTCTTTGGGAGAAAAATACTAAAATCTGCTCCCTGTTTAAAGCTCCTTTTTCTACCAGCCCTTACAAAACTTTGCATATTATATGTTGATTCATGACCTGAAGACAATCTAACAGGTACATTTAATTCATCATCCTAGGAACTGACACAGTTTTAGTGATATGTATGAAAAAGTGCTTTTTTTCCTTTCCAAGGAAATTACACAATCTCATGCTTGCAGTAAAATTAGGAGGATTCCTCTTTCATCGCAGTGTTTTACTCCTTCAGGAAGGAATAATAATAATAATAAAAAAGTAAAGTGAGTTACTGTTCTGCTTTCACATCTGGTCAACCACCAAGAACAAGGTGATGAAGGAAAATACTGCAACCTCTCTTGCCTTCCTGAGAAATTAAGAAATTGTTTGCCAAGCTGGATGACTGCAATCAATTTTTATTTCTTCCCTTCTCCTCCCTCCCTCCTCCTTTTCCTTTTCATCTTAAAACAAAAACACTGACTAGCTGTAGTGTTCACTTTAAGCCCAGATGTATCACCCAAAGGGCACAGTCAGGATGGCTCATATCATCTGTCCTCCCCACACACACATTGCAGCAAGTTTGTCAGTACTGTTCTGCTGTCTTCCCTCTCCTCGTTATTCTGCAATGTTTTCACCATCACTGAGAAAACCCTGACTTTTGGATTAAAACGTCCAGGATAAGATGGCAACAACTGGAAATTTTTTTTCTCCCCTCTTTCACTGACAACCCCAAGATCTTTTTTCTCTGAACGCTCAATGCTAGGAATATCAGACTTGCTTTTGACTAGGCAAAGCCAACATTTTTCATTAAATCTGTTTTTTGCATAAGTCAATGCCTTGAAGTTTGAACTCAAGCTGAAGGCTGAAATCCTGTTCTTCTATAAGAAAGCAGCCTTAATGACAACCTTTTGTTACAGAGCACGGAACTCCATCAGGGTGACCTGTAAAAGGGAGTTTTGAGTAACAACTGTAAAGAAACATTAAGTGACCAAAAACAACACAGAGGAAAGGGTAAGCTGCACATACTACTGGCAATAAACGCTAAATGTGCTTTTTCTGCAGGGAAAATAATGCATCAGCTGGGACCCATCAACAGCAGAGGTTCGCATGAAAAATTCTGGGATCAGTTTGGTTTTTGGAACCAAAAACCTCCTATCAAATTGATAGTCTCTGGAAAAATTCAAATCTTGACTTATACACTTAAAGGTAGGAAAGAGCAAAGTGGTAGCAGAAAGATCAGTGGTTTTAAGCTCTTTCACTTTCCACGAAAGGCGGGTTTTCAACACAGCAGAGTCTGACAAACTCCCTGAGACTCTGTTCCACACTTGTAAGACAGCACCGTTTCTGAACTCTGGAAAGAAAGGCAAATGGTTTCTACCAGCTTGCGATCTGCTAAAGTTCCTTCCCAACTAAACTATTGCTGTTGTTGCTATATTCTACTGAAATTAGCTCTACTAAAAGAAAAGATGTCCTTCCTAAGCAGTACAAAGAGAAACTTCATTCTCCTGTCTGCACAAGACCGAGTTAGCCTCTAAGGCTTTGGTATACGGCTTTGTTATTTGTTCCTTTTAAAGGTGATATTAGCTATAAAATAGAAGCCAGTTCTGAGAGCAGGAAGCCTCTGATGCTAATAGAACCTGTCCCAAGCAACATTTTCCTTTTCAAAAGGCAAAATTCCCAGGGAAAAAAAAAGGGTGATGGAAACCTTGCTGCACAACAAAAAGAATCCTTTGATAAAAGACCCCTTATAAGGAACAAAAGAGGTTATACCCTCTTTTTTCCATGGATGATAAGAGAACAGAAAAGAATCAGTCAGCAAGATTCACAATGAAAAACAGAAGGGGAACTTTACAATGTTGCCAATTCCTATGATTTTATTACAATCCTGATGATATTCCCACCGCCCCACCATCAGCAACCTCATGAGAATCTCCTGGGTCTGTCTGTTTTAAAGAGCATGTTTTAGGCTTCACAGTTACATAAAGACTTGGGGCTAGAAGAAAACACACATTAAATCCTTCTGAAACCACAAGATATATGAAAACAACTCAATGATTATAAAATAATTGTTTCAGTTTCTTCTCTCTTTTTTTTTAATCGAAAATTCTATGATTCAGGAGAAATTCAAGTCATGATTTCTGTATTCTTGAGGTGAAAATTCTGTCTCCATTCAGCTGAACTAGAAAAAAGCACATGCAAAAAACTACTTCTGCTCATAGGACTAGATCCAACTTGGAACCAAAAATGGCACAAAAAGACAAATTAGATGACAAAATTTCTCTTCTCTGAACTACTTCTGGCTACCATTTTTACACCCTGTAAGGAAAGGAAAGAAAGTAAAGAAAATTATTCTCTCCTCATCTAGAGCCAAACCATAACTGTTTCAGTATTTGCGAGCTATATTTAAATAGGGAAATAAAAGTCCTGCTCCCTCCATCCCACTCTCAAGAAGTTCTCTGCTAGAAAACACATTGGATATTATTAATAAATTAGATATAACAGCTTAAGCCCTTAATCAGACAGGATAAGGCTTAGCAGAGTTTTTCAATAACTACTAGGGAGCCATAGATAGAAAACAAATTGTAACATACACAGAAACAGTTTTTTCCTCCCAACAGATATGCAGTTGAACTATTACATTAAATTCCAAAATCTCCTTAAAGGAGTTGTCAAGATATGGCCCAATCAATTTATGAAATGGGCTAATTCTGAGACAGGCAGCAGTTTGGCTGGCAACTATTTGAGGCTCAGTTTCTGACTGAGGAGCATGTTATTTGGAGGCTGCACATAGAAAGCATCTCAACCATCCTATCTGCTGATATTCACATGTAACCAGCGGTTTCCTCTACTTGCCTCCTAATCCATCCTTAGCCTTCTAATTGTAACATTGCACCTTTTACTAAAATGAAAGTCAGGGAACAGACTGATGTAAAAGAAAAAAAAAATCATGAATGCAATGCAAATACTCATTTAGCATTACAAATATATTTAATACTCGAGCCACAATCCACTCTGGGCCCTATTAGACAGCCAAACTGAAACCGCTCAGTATACAAATAGTGTCCCATTTTTCTAAGTCACTCAAATGGCAGCTTCTTTCTGGAGCAGGGGGACACTGACAAAGGAGCTTCCTTTCCTTAAGCAGAACAAAACTCCTGCGTGTCTTCACAGCCCTGATATAACACACTGCAGGCACATGCTGAATGATAATTTCTCTTACTATTTCATATTTCAAGCTTCTATTATCAGTCCACTTGAAATATTCTTTGAATAATTATAAACTAGTGTCTATGATACAAGTCCACAGAGACAAGTCCGTTTATTTCTCACTGTATTTTTGAGAACTGTGATTTCTCTCATTTACCCTTTACATGAATTTTTTTTCTGTGCTCTAATATGGCCAAACAGGGTCTTTTTTTGGTATGAACCCAGATCTCACCTCAGTTCATTACAGAGATACTACTAGCAGCATCCTCTGCGTGTTACACAAATTCCAGTCACTGATAGCTGCTTCCAAGCCACAAACACTGACTGGAAGTATTTGTTCATACTGGGAGGTCTATAGAGAATTATTTTTGAACTTCTCCCCTACCCTTCTAAAGAGACAAGCCAGATACGTACAGCTGGAGTAAACACCTAACACTTACTATCCAACCCAAAGGATTGCACTGTAGTAAACACCTGGAGAAACATCAAGAAAAGGGAACCTGCAGCAACCAAATACACTGGATGATGCGTGCTGTAAATCAGAAACTCATGTTTAGGCAATCCTTCCACTCTCTTAGTCCCGCAAGTTACAAACAATCTCGCCACAAAAAAATATTTAGAGCTCTGATCTGCCTCTAGCCTTTTCAGGTGCAATACTGCTCCCATTAGTCAAATCCAATATCCAGGGAACCTCATATAACCTGCGAAACATAATTCCACCAAGTAGAAGTGTTTTAGCATCGAATACCTTGTGTCAGCTACAAAGCTTTCGAAAGTTTTATTTTTAAGAGCAGTCACCTGCTCCTTTCTTCGTAAAGAAATGAGTATGTGTGAGAGCATTAAAAATGCAGTTTTCCATTATGTTTGCCACAGGCAATATTTCTCAATTTGTGCAAGTCAAAAGAAAAAATAGCCTATTAGTTGTTAGAAGAGTTGAGCCTTTCCCCTGTAGGTTTTCATGTGATTTACCATACAACACAAATGTATGCAAATTAGCTAGGTAAATGCAGAATTAGTTATTAATATTCTTCTCACAATGTAGATTGAAAAAGTTACAAATTTGCATAAATGTTATGACTGAAAAAGTCAGCTAGAATTTAATGAATCAATAAAACACTCCTTTGTGTGTATATATGAAGTGAGGCCTGTATGGAAGGACAACAAAAGAGTCTTTAAAATTATTAACTTAAAAAAAAAAAAAAAAAAAAGACTCCCAGAAAGGATTTATAGATTATGATCTCCTTGTAAGCATTAAAATCTAAAATTAAAAACAGATAAATCCTGTTCCTAGGGAAATCCCAACTTTCACCAATCTTTGAGTTTAATTAGGGAAAAGAAAAAAAAAAAAGTCCATGCATGTCTGTTCTTCCATTCCAATATACCAACAAAAGTTGAGTTCTGTTGTGGTAGTATGAACATGACTCCATTCTGGGAAAATTAAAATACTGACTGTTTATGACTTACTCATTCTTCATAACTAATAATCAAGCACAATTCCTGAGTAAATTCTGACTAAAAACTTATTTGCACCTTTGCTATTGCCCATTCTACCATCTCTCTATATTTAGTCAACACCAGGATGAGATCACATACAAAAATTACAGTGCAAATTAAAGACTGAGAAATCTCAAGCCATCAGACAGATAGAGAGAATCTCTGCTGGAAAAAAAACCTGATCTAGGACTGCCAACAGCACTTGAAAACTATGAAAAATTACTTAAAGTGAAAATCAATCAATCAGTAGTTCACAATACTGCCCATGGTTGAATACAGGCAATGGTACTATGGATACAACTGGTATTTCCAAGAAGCTTTTAAATTCAAAGTATTAAAGGGGTGCCCAATACAAATGCACACTTTGCTTTACTCCTGCATCCTCAACTATATACATATGAAGTGAAGGTAAAAGCAACCATATCATATTTCTCTAGTCATCTGTGTCTGTGTACATACACACATGCATGGAGTAGTATTCTGCAGCTCATGCAAAATATAAATCACTACACCAAATGCACAACAACAGAGAAACAGACTTGTTAAAAATCATGTGCACAACAAACAGAATATGAAATACTGCTTTTATTTCCTAACGTCTTATACCTAATTTGCACTTGTTTTGCACTGGTGTAAAAACACTGGATTATTATGGCCTACATTGTAATTGACTGTATTTCTCAGACCCGCCAAAAATAGCCTAGGAAATGGAAATGACTTGCCAGACACATCCGAGAACAAATGCTATTTTAGCGAGAGTTCCTGGAAGAAAGTAATACACAGTTACTCTTTGTGCATTAGCACTTAACRTTGACTCAGCTGTCCCATTTCAACTGCTTGGCCAGGAAGGATATACATTTTTTTTGCAGTTCCTAATCCACTGCACCTTATATATCTGGTTGAAGGCTGCACAGATTGAAATTAGGTTTCATACTGAAAGCCATTTCAAATAAAATCAAACTCTGTATGGTAAGAGACRTAAACCATGGATTTCCAGTTTAATTAAGCCATTTGTCCAGTATTTCCTCTATTAAGGGATTCAGTGTGGTCCAGTCCCATATCTGTCTGCCTCAGGAAGGTCCCTTATCTGCTCTAGCAGGTGATTTAAGACAAGACTTCTCTGTTGTTAGATTACCACATGGCTGGTACACTGCGGTCAGACTTTTCCAGTGCAGAACACAAAAGCATCCAGAAGCCCAGTCCCTCAGTGCTGGGCACCTCCTGAGCTGAGCAAAAGCTGAGGGCTCACGTGAGGCAGACAGCATCACGCTGGATCAAGTCTAAAGGTTTATTACAGTCATATTGTTATCGTCTGTCCTCTCAAGTTACAGAGTGCACCTGTGCACAAGACAACACAAAATCACCTCAATGCAGGGCAGCCTGTATCCTTCAAACCTTCTGGAGAACAACAACGCAGACATTTCAGCTGCAGAAAACACCGTGCTCTGAGCTGTTCCCCGAAACAAGCCCACCTATGTGACAACCTAGCTCAGCTGTGCTTTACAAAGGCTCTTTCTGTAAGAGCAAGAACAGTTATGTTTGCTTATGAACTGGGACAAAGCTGTCATCTGACCGCAGCCTGAGCTTCCCAGCGAATCTGTCTTGCCTCTGCAGTGCTTCTTCTCATTAAAAAACAAACAAAGCTCAGCTGGAAATAAAYGAAAGGCATATCCTAGTTTGAATGGACTTTTAGTTGCACGTAAGCTCCTGTGAAACATAAGGTGGTAAAGATGCAGAACAGGTCATATGYTTCCTCCCACATGAAATATTTGCAGGTCTTTCTCCCATATATGGGTTTCTCTTTCATAAATGCAAACTACATTACGTACCGCAAAATAAGGGCCAACATTACTACACTAGCACAATATAAATGACTGATGTCACACACCTCTATTGTATCAAGCTAACATTATTATTGACTAGAATGAAATAAGAGCCACAGATCTCATTACTGTTTTCAGTGGCATCAACAGAAACAAATACAGTTATTGTACAACATTAAGACTGTATTAGAGTAAATTGCTAATAAAACAAGTTAATACTATCAAATAGAGCACTTAGGGAAAAATATATCCTTTTCATACTTTTCATAAGCACTTTTATACTTTGATTTTCCCTTGGTATCACTAGAAATAACATGTTTTTCTTCAAGCAGGCTATCCATTTTGCTAATTTCCATCTCTAAGAACTAGACATAAGTAAATCCTTTGAAGAGACATTATAGTCTTGTTAGTAATGACCTTCTCTTTTTGATCTTTAAAGCAACATGTTCACCCGCATGGAATTTGTGGGTACTGTATCATGTTACTAAACCTCATATACTTTAAGGACTTCATATTACCCATATCTGGCTCTACCACTGCTGACACTATAATTAAAACCAAGAGGAGCATTCCATTCTGCTCTATTTTCATGCGCTTGCTACTTTCTTTAAAATATTTGGAAAGATTTCTAGCTTCCTATACTACACATGTAAATTCTGTCCGTTCCTAAAAACAAAAAAGTAATTGTAAGTATTGTATTGTGTTGGAAGTGTGACAAGCACCCAGACATGAAAAGTTACTTCTACTGATTCACCCAACCAAAGCAGCAAAATCCTGTGTTTATGCCCCTCTCGAGGAAAAAGCAGAAGAGACAGGAAGAGAAGAGATCTACAATAAGCCACCTTAAGAACAAGGGAAATTTAGAAAAAAAGCAGGAACTAGGGAGTTTATATGGTGGTTGCTTAACATAAAGGCAAATGGTGAGAATAATGCAGTTTTGAATGTGTCTGAATGCGTTTGAATGCACGTGCATATCCAGAAGTATGCAAATGTATTGCTTCAAGAGAATCCATTGCCCAAAAGATTTCAGAAAGGCCTTCCTTTGGAGAAAGGTCTACCAACAACTCAACACAGCTTTTACAAAAAATGCCTTTATGCACATAGCTAGCTTCTCTACAAATAAATCCAAGTAGGGCAGGATGAAAATCAGGTAAGAAATAGAAAGAATAAAGTCTGTAAAACACACAATAGTCCTCTGTAATTCAAGCTGTTTCTAACAAGTAAGGAAAGATTCTTGGGGCAGAAACCTTCCGTTTCATTACACCGACTATAATGGGGTCCCAGCCCATGACTGAGTACAGTACGAATTAAATAACAGATGCCAGCACCATATTAATAACAGTACATCTTTATCAGGTGAATTCCCAGTTTTTTTAAGTCCTGGAGAGGGACTACTGAACCTTCAGTCACGCTGCCATACGAGCCAGAAATTTTTCTTCCAGTCTTTAAAAGGATTTCCTTAACCCTTCAACTTGTCACTCTTCCTATGAAAAATTCTTGAGCACATTAGGCTGAAGTCTTCCCTCTGACTGAAAGTTGTCCAGTGTATCAGGCCACAGCAGTTTTCTTTAAGCTTCTCAGCTCCCTGCTTCTTTATTTCACCTGTCTAGTTTGTGTGCAGTGCTACAGGTCACACTCGCTCTCAGAAAGCTGTATTTGAAAAAAGCCAATCTCCGCAAGTGTTATTTCATCACTGCAACCTCTTCAAGGAGAACTGTTGCCTTGTCAGCAATGTGACATGTCTCACCTGTACCAGAAAAGAACTGTAGACTGTCGTAACTATGACTGTGGGAAAGTTTGACACACCCAGGGGATAGCTAACATTTCATCTTACTCTGCTACAAATTATTTCCTTCCACGTTGTTTTTTTTTTAATTAATGTATAGCACAGGATGTTCATCCCTATTTCCAGTGATTACTCCCAGCTGAACTCAAAAATAGATATGTATGTGTGTACATT
>NW_020448196.1:45747-136603 GCF_003343035.1 Apteryx rowi
AAAAAAAAAAAAAACCAACAACAACAACAAAAAATCCAGAAAACCCAAAACACCCAAACAGAAAAACCCTCTGAAATCAAATACCTTACTTTGAAGGGGGTAGGGGTAGAGAAAGCAACAGGTAACTGTAAATCTGTATGTACTGTCTGATCTGGAGTCTTAAGTAAACAAATGCAACAGACACTTACATAAACATCTGTGACTTCTGCTGTTGCTGGCTGGAAAGCCACAACGAGCTCATGAGGATGCCCACACGGGGCTGTGGCAGCACAGGCTAAGGAAGGCCCCGCCGGGCTGCTGGCCTGCCCCCTCCCCTCCTACAGCTGCCCCTGGCATGGCCCCCTGGGAGCACGGAGACCCCCAGGGTTCAGTACACTCCACACAGGATTTCCAGCTAGGACAATGGTAAATCTGGATCTGTTGTTGGTCCTTTTCCTAAGACTTGCACAGCTAAAGCCAATGACACAGAAGGTTCCTTCTAGTTCTGTGGTCCCATTTAATTTTTGAAGTCTCTGAAAAGCCTAAGTTCACCTTAAGTCACTGCATAATCTGTTCTTTAACCAAGCAAGAGTATGTAAGGTACACTCTTGGGTTTTTCTGTTCTCCCTTTGTGAAATATCCTGGGGAGACAAGAATATTTTTTTCTTGGATCAAGCCAGATATTTTTCTTTTTTTTGCAAGCCCACGAGGTGTGTAATCAAAGCTGGCACTGGAGCATCCTAATTACAAAACCCAGCATGGAACTTTTGCAAGCGTTTTGTGCACTTCAGATTTCCCATTCACAGAGTCCTCTTACTGAGAAAGTAGAGATTGTGCAAAAAGTTCAGGAAAGAGAACCAAGAGTGGCAGTAAATCATTTTTCATTTCTGCCTTTAATACCAAGATCAAATAAAGAAAAATTGACCCTGTATATGTAACATGTCATTCCATTTTTGTTTGAGACAAAATCCTGAACTCCTCAGAAGGAGGACTGACCAGGGGGGCGGGGAACCCAAGGTTTATGTTTTTATTATTATTATTATTATTATTTTTAAGACATTTCAAAGAAACGTGCACCTTAAAACTGAATTGTGGGAAAACAGCAGGTCTGAAGCGCTATCCGTGCTGGCTGCTTTCTGCAGAGTTGAAGTGACCATTTTCAGATCCTTTCATTCTGTGGTGAAAAGATCATTACCATGCTACTCCCGGGAAGTCAGTCCTCCTGCAAGTGAGCTCCTTTGTTATGAATATGGAACAGATGGAACCAA
Organism: Apteryx rowi; assembly: GCF_003343035.1. Classification (NCBI taxonomy): domain Eukaryota; kingdom Metazoa; phylum Chordata; class Aves; order Apterygiformes; family Apterygidae; genus Apteryx; species Apteryx rowi. Next base: position 46,995 of record NW_020448196.1, read on the forward strand.
ATCTATCTGCTCTGTAGGAACAAAAACACTTACAACCTAGCTCTCTCTATTAAAGACTCTACTTAGCTCCTTTATACCACTGGCTTTCTGTGCACTGCTGTGAGGTTTTGACTTTATAGAAAAAGGCACTCCATAAAAGCAATAGTTCTTACTCTTAAACCAAAGCGGCCTAAGAACAGCAGAAGATGAATGCAGAGTTTAACCCGCATGGCTCCTTGGAGATATGCAAATATTCAATTACTATTTTTTTAAGCTAGAAAAAGGATTTCTTTTTTGAGGAGGAGGAGAAATAGCTATATGCAAAGACTGTGCATCAATGGCAGTGAAGCACATAGATGATAATATGCTACTCACTCTAATAAAGGTTGAATCTAACTATGTTACTGCAAGAAGGAACATGGCTTTCATTTGTACATATGTCAGTATGGATCAAGATGACACTCCTGCAAAGAAATCTATATTGGTCTTCCAAAAAATTGACTTTTTCGGTAGGAGACAAAAACCGCTCTGAAATCAGGTCCCCACCACAAATACAAAGAAGATATAAAGCATCAATTTATTTCCAAATATTGCATCATGCAGGGCCTACTTACTAAGAATTTACCAGAAACTACATCACTATTACAATAATTAATTTTACAAACTGAAAATATGCATGAACTGTAGCTGAAACCAATAGATATACTTATTGAATCTGTTCATTTGGAGTGGAGTTAAGCAGATACTTGTAGAGTACCACATTTCTTACTATCAGAATAATTGTTAGTGTTCATTCCTAGCCACACATGCACAAATATATGCAGATACTGTTTATATCAACTTCTCACAAAAGTCCATACAACAGAAGTCAGTGACTCCTTTACTCACTATTTAACATGTTAATACGTTTACCGTCTGGCTGCCTTTTCAGAAGTAATTGAAAAAAGGATTTCTGTGGCAGGATGCTTTGATTCTGACTAAATCAAGTCTTCAGGCAAATTTCCACCTGCCAGTGAAGGCACAGCTTGCCTGAAGTCATAACCTTTGCTGGCGGAAGGGAACTGGCCTTGAAACAGATCATGAAGCAGATGTTTTATGCCAAATCAGAGTCTAGGGATACACAGGCTACCGCAAATAAAACTCTTCTCCTGTCTGTTCAATCATCTCAATTCCCTGCAGTGTGAAATATGAACTTGCCAACAAATGGCCAGTGTGCTACGCAGCACAGCGGGGAGAGCAAGTGCCACAGCTGCACCAAGGACTGGAAAACTCTAGACATTCACAACATTTTCATTAGGCCTGCTTTTCAGCCGTAGCCCAAGCAGTGGCATGTTATGGGCACTATCTCCAAGAGAAGGCGATGGAGTTTGTAGAGATAAGCTTCTGCCAGCTTGAGCTACAGAAACTGTGTTTGCTTGGCAAGGAAGGGGGTGGGATTCACATGCCTGTATCCACAGTTTACGTTCATTAATGGCTCGTGACAGGTTACTGCAAACACAAAGCCTGGATTTTTTTAGGATTATTTTTCTTTAAGACTTTCCCACCTCAGACATGACACCTAATAAAACACCCACCCATGAGCTCCCACAAGAATCCCATCGAGCAGGGCTAGGGTGCCCGGCACATGCCCCCGTTGAGCCGTGGAGCACACTGGTAGCACAGGCAGGGCACCCGCGAGGCCCGCTCCCGTCACCTGAGAGCAAGGTGGCGGGAGTCTCCGGGTACCTGAGCACACCCGCGATGCTCCAGCTCCTCCCCTTACTCATTTCCCCATCTACACCGCTTCCACCTCATTAAAGCACTAACTGCCTGGAGACACGCGCTTGCTTGAGAGCTCTTTAAAGCACTAGTTAAACGTAGCAGAAGCCTGGTACTTTGAAGTCAGCTTCCATCGACATCAACGCTACAATCACTCTTTTATGTATTTCTAAGCTGCACTTCATGTTAAAAGGGAAGAACAGCTAACAATACTGCATTAACTTAGCCCTTGCTTATGGGAGAGCAGAGATGGGGTTCAAGTTGACAAGAGCATTGTATTTGAACTTAAAAAAAACCCCAACTAGTAAAACACAAAAAAGCTATTCAAAACAACCTACTGACAAGCTTTCAAGATGTTTACAACCCACATCAGATATTACCTTTTCAGAAAAACTCAGTGCTTCATGTGCAAAGCATTTTAGAAGTCTGGCCAACTATTTGGATACCTAAGTGACAGCTAAGTACTTCTGAAATTATGACTCTAATTGGGAATGCTAAGCACTTTTGACATAAGGCCTGTAATATACAATCTATTTATTTTACCTCCTTTTGGATGGGGGCCAAGGAAGAACAGGATTGAAGAAGCATATTACAATTTATGTATAGTGTAATTTACATTTTATCTACTCTGTTTTTAGTTGTTTTTTTTCAATTTTGAGAATGTACGTATTCAGGCACATTTCAGGTCAGTCCTCTAAAGCCTAAAAAAGATTTGATTCAAATGCAGATACACTGAAATCAATGTCATTTTCACTGATGCTTAAGTCAAAAAAAAAAAAAAAAAAAAAGGCACAATAATCTGTGTGCACAGTCATAAGAATTTTTTTTTCAGCAGCACAGTTAAAGGCATTTCTTCAAGAGAAGGTTAGGTAACTTTGTCAAAGTCACAAAGAAGCAAGTTTACCACTTCTCACTGACAGTTACTGAATTTGGCCCTCTATTTTGACATTCATTTTGACATATTCCAGAAAAAATTCAAGTGAATCATTTTTAGCATTCAACACGCATACACAGTCTCTATTTACTTTTCAAATCTGAAACAAAACCATCACTGGAATATTTATGCCTATAAATAAAAAATCCTGTCCCTTTATGAAATGGCATAGAAAAAAAATTACTGCTACTTTTACTATCATTCTTTTCCCCTCACAGAACATAATTATTTCTTGTAAGGGTCCTCTTCCCTCAGSCTCAAGCATAGCTGCTGAAGAGCTAAAGCAATTTCATGGGACTTTGTGTTGCCATTTTATTTGTGTGTGGCTTTCTTTGCTGACTTTTTTGTAGGCTGTACATGTGCTTGTAATTTCACCTCTATTTATATGGGTGTGGGGCAGATTTGCATGTACATATTGCCATATGCTGTTCACAAGCACTTTGTAGCCAGAAATGACATACGTCTTTGTGAAAATCTAGCTGTACTGCTGGACCAAAAGCACAATTTTAATTCACCTTTCTAAAGTACAGTCTTCCTCATCCTTATAATCCGCATAGTTCCGAAAATCTTCTCTTCTTTTTCTCCTGGTCACTTAAGTCTGGCATCACATTCCCCAGTGATTTATTTCTGGCTTAAGACTACTTTTCACTCAACATATTCTTTAGTTTATTAAAATGAAAAAGTCGTGGGCAGAAATATCTGTTCTGAGATAGACTAACATATTAAGAAATACCTTCTTTGGACACTAGTTTATACGGGCTTTTCCCAAGATAACCCTAATGTACATCCTTTAGCCCTGTGTAAAGTCTAGAACAGAAGCCATTTAGTAGTTTGGATGAAAACAATACTATTGTTCCTGATGAGAACAAGCAGCTGGTATGGTCAAGCACCAAGTGGTTTAAGGGCCTGTAAGTGCACACAGACACCAAATCACCCTTACAATAAGTGCTGAGCAATGCACAGAATTAGGTTCCTGATCAACTTTGAAGCAGCATTTGCTCCTTCGATTTAGAAGGCAGAAATAACACAGCACAACACGGCACAACACACAGGTTGGAAAACTCCAGTGGAAACGAACATTGTGTTTTGTATCCCGAGGACTCTGGCAGCAAACCAAAATATTTCTTTTCTGAAAAGCCAGAATACTTCCTCAGACAAGCTAGAGCACATTTGTGGAGAACGGCTCTTTCTGCCATTTTCTTCTGTAGGGGACATTTCAGTGGGAATGTATCTCCTCTACGGCACAGTCCTTACGATATGCATTTCCCAGGAAGTTTGGGGGGGGGGGGTATGTGGGGGGGGAACCGAGCACAGCAGGGAGGAAAAAGTTAAAGGGACTACGGTCACAGTTCTGCCCCACGCAGTACCCCAACCAGTCCCCTATCTAAAGTAGGGCGGAATTGATCTTTAACCTCCTATTCCTTTTGGCAAGTGTCCGCAATGCCTAGTGACAGTAGCATGCCCGTACTGAGGAAAAGAAAGGACAATCGGGCTGCTCAGCCCATAGAGGAGAATGATACTCTAATGAGAGTATAATTCAATGCCCATAAGGTGGTACTTTGACATTTTATAATACAAACATTTTATTTTTCAGTGCAGTTAAAATTATGTATATTTTTAGCTGGACAAAATTAGTGCTTTTTTTTTTTTTTTAACCACAATAGCTAAACCCTTTAACACCAAAAGATTTTTTAAATCAAAAATGTAACCAGTACTTGACATTTTCATATTATCTATATATATGCACCTACAAGCCCATGCAATCCATATGCACACAGTTGCTAAACAGGTACTTGAGAAATATAGGAAAAAAAGGTCAATGAGTAAAGCAGCAAACATCTCTACAAAAATTTTGTTTTTTCTAAAAGAACATTACTTCTAACCCAACACTCTGCCTCAGAAAAAAAAAATTAATAACAGATTCTTCACTGTAAATTTCCCGCATGCTTATACTAAGCCACAGATCTCATCAAGTTCTCAGACCTCTCTTCTACTGAATTCATCAACTGCCCAGTACTAATTAAGGGGGATGGAGGGGGGCTGCTAAACTCCTTGTCACAAGAGTCCCCAAACCTCTCTGAAACAGAATCCTCCCTGCTGAAATCTTTTAAGTTTTATGCTCAGCAGAAGCCTTCTCTATTACAGTTTGACTATTAGACATAGTAGGTCTCTCGCGGGAATAACACTACCTCTACTGATTTTATCATGCCCTTTTCTTGTGAAATATTTCACTGAAAATAATTGGAACTTAATGATGCTTCAGAGGAGTCTCTACATGAGAAAAAGAAATAATAGGAAGAAATGTTATGTTTGAGACTATAACTTTCTTTTCACAGGGTCCTTAGACATTCAATGGGAACTATCAGAGCCACCAATCAATTAATTTTCTAATCTCTTTATAATGAGCTTTCTTCTCCTTCAACCCTTGTTTGTCTCCTTTGTAGCAAACAGCTGATTTTTCATGTGTGTTTTGATTTTCTTCACTTTTACCACCTCAAAACACAAAAGTGAAGGAAAAAAAGGGAGCTAGCCATAATAGAATAAAATACAGCATGTCTGTTAATTTGTTGGAACATGATAAGCTCAGAAAGTAATATGCAAGGAAACTGATTTTTGCCTGTACAAAACACATGAAAGCGTGAAGGTCATATTGACAGTCTGCCCTGCATTGCTCTTAAACCCTGTAATATTCATTTTGACATCTTTCTTATCATTCTGGTTAGTTCTTCACACACTGTACTGAGTTCATGGAAAGCTCCTACAGTATTCCACAGAATTACTTGCAGATGCAGAGACTATTAAGTGGTCACTTAGACCGTTTTTTCCTGGAGATCTAAACAGTGCACATAAAACCATCTTGAGGAAAAAAAGGCACAATGCGGGTGAAAAAGGAAACCATGAAGCATGAGGACAAAATGAACCAAAATGTGCTAAAACAGCAGTTAGACAGATATCTCACTGCTGTTACTGGAAATTTGGACTTGCCAAAAAATTAAGAAATGTGGAGCCAGTTTGATTTTTAACCTGTCTGCTTTGTTGATTAACCTATTTCTGCTCTTAAAATGAACTACACCATCTTGTGTCTTCACTGTATAATTTTATCAAACAGGCGACAAATCATGCCAGCAGTGATGGTCTGTGCTGAAGTGGAATGTATAGTAAAATACGTTTTTCCTCAAATGAATTGCTGAAGCCGTTAATCTTTATCTAAGCGCCCATAATAACTGTTTTGTTCTCTGTGGCAGTTTGGAGAAAAAAATATCTTCCAGAAAGCACTTTGGCAGCCAATCTGCTTGTTATAAAACCTGGAGAAACATTTGTGATTAATATAAATTACTAATTACACTTTTAATGCCTAAACGTGACAGTGACTAATTTACATAGTTTCACTTGAGTTCCCACTATTTCAAGTGGGACCGTGAACAAAATACTCTTGCACTGGTGTGTGTTTGTGAGCAAGGCTACCACAGGGGCAGGGCCACAGATGAGGAAGCCAGCTTATGGCAATAATTTCTAACCGTGCTTCTCGTGGCTTATCAGCCCGCTTAGGCTGGAGGAAAGGGTCAACAGTAAAAGCTGTCTAACACCTTCTTATAATAAGCTGGAAATGGCACATTTTGTACAGGCATGGGAGCTGGTTACAATAAACTGTGAGGCTGCAAGGCAGCCGCCACTTCTGCCGCCTTGTTGGCAGCATTGCTTAATGCTACAGTGGGAGATAGATAAAACGCTCCCCACCTAAAGTGTGAAACCCAGAACTACTGCAAAGAGACGTGGGCAGGAACGTGGGCACTCGACAGTATGCTGCCAAACAGCTGCCAAGCAGACACTTCACTCTTCACAGCTGATCTGGTGATCCACAGATTACATCAGTTAGACCCAGCCAAGAGATAAAACAATCATCAAAAATAAATAATATCCCACATCCCAAGGCTTCAAACAACTAGTTCAACACCAAATAGTTCTTTTTCTATAAATGTACTTTAAATGTATTCTTATACATGATTATCCATTTGAAACTTCAATAGAATTGTAATTTTGCCCATATATATATTCAACTGCTAAAATAACAATTTTAAAAGTCTCATGAAGTGTAAGAAAATATGAGAAAAGAAATTACTAAACAACAACATACTCATGTCAGTTGTTCGTGTCTGAACTACACAGCACTCATCATCCTCACTGGAACATATCTTCATTTCTGAATAAAGACATGCTTTGCTTCTGTATCCTCCTCTGAGGAAGAAATGCATCTTTCTACCTTGCTGATGCACCTTTGGAGCTTTGACTATGCTGTTCCTCCCTTTAACCTCTTCATGGTGTTTACAGAAAAGACCTAAAAAGTTAGGTACCCAGCTCTAGCAAGCACCAGCTAGAACTGCATACCTAACTCCATGGAGCCTGTACCTGAGAGAGATGTAGGGGGAAAAAAAAAAAAGATCATGACTTTTCTGTGCATCACCAGCCAGAAGCAGAGAGATGTTAATACTAAGTCCTTTTCAAGAAAAAAAGGCTGCATTCTTTTACTGTCCCCTGGATGCTAAAACATGCAAAAAGATGTATTTTTTCAGCCTGAAGCTACTGTCTTTCTGTTCAGGATTTCTCAGGAAGAAATACATGCACACGTGCACACAGAGCAAGCCTTACTCCAGCTGCAGCTACAGATCCTGACTTCAGTCCCAATACAAGGCCGTGTTACAAAGTAGCTCATTCTTTCCATGCTTCAGCTGAGCATGTTCTGCAAAAACGCAAAATATTTTAGTGAAGTCCACATGAAGTTTTTAACAACACAGACATCAAGATATAAGACGACCCAATTGTTACTAAAAGCAGATGTGTCAAAACCAGAAAAATTTCAAGCTCCCGTCTTCAAAATATCTCTGTCTAGAACTCTTAAAACATAATGCAAGTTAAGCCATTCCTGTGTATTTTTCCCTGAATACATTTTGAACACCACTCTGACTGAATTGTCAGGGCTCTTTTAATTGATTAATATACCACCATTCTGATTATCCTTCAAGTAATTAAGATCATTTCACACCCAGATGATCAGCAACAGCAACGTTATTCCCCATATCCATCATCAGGAGCCTGGTTACTTTTGTGCACAGAGGTATGGCATGAGTGAGATTCTGATACACCTTCAAGCTATTCTTAATTCCCTAAAGCAGTGCTGTATCTAGCTGGCTATACCACTTGACACTTTAAATATTAAATATCCATGATGCAAAAAGAAAGCCAGGGAGATTTTAGAGGGAGTAAAAATCTCATTTGGCCAACAAAGTGGATTTGAGGATGACCTACCACTTTCCTAAGGGAAAGTGGGAACATTTGGAAGCCTGAAGAGATTTTTCTGTAATTTTTCAGAATAAACCTCTTTTACGCATTACTGAATACTCTGACTGAACAATCTTATTTTGTGTGATATATATTGGCTTGTGAAGAATCTTGGGAGATAACAGTACTAACTGCATATGGCCATTTCAAGCCCAGAGTCTTGGCCACCTTGTCTGAGAAGTTTGCATTACTGGGGAAAAAAATTCACTTGAGAATTCTGTAATATTCTCCTCTTTACAGCATCTTGCAATATCAGAGGGACAGGGAGCTTAAAAACAAGCTTGCTTCCTTTAAATCTATTTATGAAAATATGGAGTTCAGTGTGGGATATTAACTTACAAAAGAGAGAGAGCATCATCCAGTTGTTGCTAATGTTGAAGATTTTGTTCACTGAGAGGATCTGGTTTTGATCTATTGGCTGCAGGAATGCATAGACCCCATTTGGATCATGACATGCAGACGGTATCAGCAGAGAAAGCACTGCCYCGGTAACACAGCCTGAGCAACAGGGAGACTAACATGCTGATGACATGGAGGCAATGAAGTACAACACTGTTATTCCAAATGTCACTGGTACGTTATTTCCATTTCTGCTGGCATCTGCTCCATGTTACAAAACGAATACTTCCAGTACAACAGCTCATTAAACAGATTTCAGTTTGCTCAGAAATCAAATTACAACAATGTTAGAGAGCTATAAGTCCTCAGGTAATTATTAATAATACTCTCCACTTCTGTGAGTTCTTTCATCCAGGGAATCTACGTGCTTCACCTTATTAATCTCATAACATCCTGGTGAAGCACTACCACAAAAGAGTCTCACCCACCACTGGAGTGCAGCCATCTCTGAGATGGGAAGTAGTAGCTGTTGAACATCAAAACTGATTTAAAGCAGGCAATGATGAATGGTCCATCTGTACAAAGGATCTAAAGGGGCTATATGCAATTCATTCAATTGTATTTCCAGCAGTACACTGGGATTTGCATACTAACTTCTAAGAAAGTTACAACTGGATTTTTACAAAAAAATGCAAATGTTGAAGACCACAGTAATCCATAGCCACCAGTCTGGAACACTTAGTTACCATGCTCTCTAAGGCAAGTGTGTGCCTATGGATTTATCAAGCTCCTATTACTCCTTGGTGGTCTTTTATCCAAGTTGTAATCAATCTACCTTCTTAAGTTCTGCAATTTGATAGAATCATATAAAAACATTCAACACATACTTTATTTCCCTGCAAAATGAACCGGCCTTCTTCCAGCACATTAGAGGCCTTCTACAGACAGCTGGAAGTAGCCTCACGATCCCAGGCCCTGGTTCTCATGGGGGACTTCAACCACCCCGATATCTGCTGGAAAGACAACACAGCTAGGCACAAACAGTCCTGGAGGTTCCTGCAGAGCATTGGTGACAACTTCTTGACACAGGTGGTGGAGGAGCCAACAAGGAGAGGTGTGCTGCTGGACCTCGTACTAACAAACAAAGAAGGACTGGTGGAAGATGTGAAGGTTGGGGGCTGCCTTGGCTGCAGTGACCATGAGATGGTGGAGTTCAGGATCCTGCGAGGAGGCAGCAGGGCACCAAGTAGGATCGCAACCCTGGACTTCAGGAGAGCAAACTTTGGCCTCTTCAGGGACCTACTTGGAGGAATCCCATGGGTGAGGGCCCTGGAAGGAAGGAGTGTTCAAGAGAGTTGGTTAATATTCAAACATCACTTCCTCCAGGCTCAAGAGCGGTGCATCCCTATGAGTAGGAAGTCAAGCAAAGGAGGTAGGAGACCTGCATGGATGAGCAAGGAGCTCCTGGCAAAACTCAACCAGAAGAAGGAAGTCTACAGAAAGTGGAAAGGGGGACAGGCCACTTGGGATGAATATAGGAATGTTGTCAGAGTATGCAGGGATGCGACGAGGAAGGCTAAGGCCCGTTTGGAATTAAATCTGGCGAGAGATGTCAAGGACAACAAGAAGGGCTTCTTCAAATACATCAGCAGCAAGAGGAAGACTAGGGAAAATGTGGGCCCTTTGCTGAATGGGGTGGGTGCCCTGGTGACGAAGGATGCAGAGAAGGCAGAGTTACTGAATGCCTTCTTTGCTTCAGTCTTTACCGGTCAGGCCAGCCCTCAGGAACCCCAGACCCTGGAGGCAAGAGAGAAAGTCTGGAGARAGGAAGACTTTCCCTTGGTGGAGGAGGAGTGGGTTAGAGATCATTTAAGCAAACTTGACACCCACAAATCCATGGGCCCTGATGGGATGCACCCATGAGTGCTGAGGGAGCTGGCGGACATTATTGCTGGGCCACTCTCCATCATCTTTGAAAGGTCATGGAGAACAGGAGAGGTGCCCGAGGACTGGAAGAAAGCCAATGTCACCCCAGTCTTCAAAAAGGGCAAGAAGGAGGACCCAGGGAACTACAGGCCAGTCAGCCTCACCTCCATCCCTGGAAAGGTGATGGAGCAGCTCATCCTGGAAGCCATCTCCACACATGTGGAGGAAAAGAAGGTGATCAGGAGTAGTCAGCATGGCTTCAGCAAGGGGAAATCATGCCTAACCAATCTGATAGCCTTCTATGATGGAATGACTGGATGGGTAGATGAGGGGAGAGCAGTGGATGTTGTCTACCTAGACTTCAGCAAGGCTTTTGACACTGTCTCCCATAGCATCCTCATAGACAAGCTCAGGAAGTGTGGGTTAGATGAGTGGACAGTGAGGTGGATTGAGAACTGGCTGAATGGCAGAGCTCAGAGAGTTGTGATCAGCGGCACAGAGTCTAGTTGGAGGCCTGTAGCTAGCGGTGTCCCCCAGGGGTCAGTMCTGGGTCCAGTCTTGTTCAACTTCTTCATCAATGACCTGGATGAAGGSACAGAGTGCACCCTCAGCAAGTTTGCTGACGATACAAAACTGGGAGGAGCGGCCGATACGCCAGAGGGCTGTGCTGCCATTCAAAGAGACTTGGACAGGCTGGAGAGGTGGGCAGAGAGGAACCTCATGAAATTCAACAAAGGGAAGTGCAGGGTCCTGCACCTGGGGAGGAATAACCCCATGCACCAGTACAGGTTGGGGGTTGACCTGCTGGAAAGCAGCTCTGCTGAGAAGGACCTGGGAGTGCTGGTGGACACCAAGTTAAGTATGAGGCAGCAATGTGCCCTTGTGGCCAAGAAGGCCAATGGTATCCTGGGCTGCATCAGAAAGAGTGTTGCCAGCAGGTCGAGGGAGGTGATTCTCCCCCTCTACTCAGCCCTGCTGAGGCCACATCTGGAGTACTGCGTCCAGTTCTGGGCTCCCCAGTACAAGAGGGATGTGGCACTACTGGAGCAAGTCCAGCAAAGGGCTACAAAGATGATTAGGGGACTGGAGCATCTCTCTTATGAGGAAAGGCTGAGAGAGCTGGGCCTGTTTAGTTTGGAGAAGAGAAGGCTGAGAGGAGATCTTATCAATGTGTACAAGTATCTGAAGGGAGGGTGTCGAGAGGATGGGGCCAGACTCTTTTCAGTGGTGCCGAGCGACAGGACGCGAGGCAATGGGCACAAACTGAAACACAGACACTTCCATCTGAACATGAGGAAAAACTTTTTCACTGTGAGGGTGACAGAGCACTGGAACAGGTTGCCCCGAGAGGTGGTGGAGTCTCCTTCTCTGGAGATATTCAAAATGTGCCTGGATGCAATCCTGTGCAATGTGCTCTAGGTGACCCTGCTTGAGCAGGGGGGTTGGACTAGATGATCTCCAGAGGTCCCTTCCAACCTCAGTGATTCTGTGATTCTGTGATGAGAAGAAAAAAAAGGACAGAGGAAAAAAACCTGTCCCTCACGCTTTCTCTCTGTGGGCATTTCCTCATTCTTCTAACACCCAATACCAGTAGAAAGCAACCCAAGCCAGTGGTCCTCCTACAGGGGTTAAGACCTTGTACAATATGCTCATGAAAGTAACAGATGCGTAGCATATCCTCCCCTCTTTTATATTTCTGCTGCCATCAGGATCTTAATGGCACTTGAATTTTTGAAGCACATGAATCCAAATCATCTTCTTTCAACTTGTTATCTGAAAGACATTCTCTTTGAAAAGCTTAAACAATAGGGACCAGCACTTCTGTGGGTTCTCTCTTCATTTTCTTATATGGATTTCTCCCGAGTCCCAAATTATTCAACAGCTTTTAACACTCCCTTTGAGGATTTTAAGAACACTACCAACGTCTAAATCTATTAGACTCTGGTGATTGTCTCTGCTTTCTTTTTAGCAGGACCAGCACTTAATTCTTCTGATGCTTTCTAATAGAAAGCAGTTCTTTAATCTATACATGACGCTAAGCATGAATTCCCTTTTAAAGGTCACCTTCCTTGTCTRTCTAATGTTATCACACAAAAATATTTTTTAAAGTATACATTTATCAAACCCTTTCAATTGCTTTGATTTCATTCAGAACATCTTGAGTAATTCAGGTAAACCAGCTATCAAAGCAGGATTCATACGTACTAGAGTGGCATGTCTGAGCCATGCTGTCAAAATAGCATCAATGTTTATGCTGATCAGATCTTGACTGAAAGGTTAATGGGGGACCTGGTGATAAACAATATTCCCCAAAAGAAAAGTGCAATTAACACATTAAAAACATCTGTAATTCCCTCAGCAACCCTTAATAAATGTTCTTCAGTTAACCTTCATTTTTTAGCTCTTGGTGCAAGCCAAGATGCCTGGACAGAGTTCCAGAAGGGATCTTCTGACCTCCTGTCTTCAAAAAGAAATGAGGAAACACAAACACCAGCAGTATTCTGCTTTAACTAACACCTGCAGAATGGAAGACAGACGGCCTTTTTTCACTTACTGAAAGACAAATCCAGTCTTTACTTTCCAAGCGAAATATCTGCTACTTAAATTAATCATTCCCACCGGTAGAAATGAATTTTAATAAAAGTTTAGCCTGCAGAGTAACTATAGTGACTCAGCTGTCCCCAATATAAGCTTAGTATGGCATGCCACAGACTTGCCATCAATCTGCTCTACTCATTTTTCTAGTGCTCATACAGGTCAGCACTTTCTAAAGCTAAAGGCCAAACTTTGCCCCAAGCCAAACATTAGACTTTGAATCTCAGGACTGACAGGATCAAGGGGAAAAAAAATATCCCAAACTATGCCTCTCACACCCCAGAATTTATTGATAAGAGAAAAAGAACAATTAGCAACTTTGCTGAAAGTTCTTCTCATATAGTTGCAGATTGTGGCCAGTGGAGAAAGAAAATAATCCATTTTCATGTATGGATAGTCTCGTTTTGTCTTACAGAAAAAGTACTGTGGACAGATGCAGCCAAGGACACTGTGAGACAAGTAGCACCAGCAGTCTGCAAATGCCCAACTTCCCTAGCAAAGAGATATACAAGGTATACAATAGTTGTTTACAAGAGATGACCAATTTTATCATAACGGCAAACAGGAGGACAGAAATCCCAGAAATACAGAAAATAACCATCAAGATGGAAATTCATTTCTCCCCCACAACTCTAAGGCCCCTCTGAAGAAGAATCAGTATCAGCTCCATCAGTGAGCAAAAAGGAGCAATTTTTATTTACGTAAAAGCAACCCTGCATCAGGCTGTCAGTGTAAAGAAACATTCATATGGGTGGAAACATAGATAAAGTTTGTCCCAGTATTTCCTTTGAATTTCCAGATGGTATAAATTCATTTATGCCAATGTCAATTGGTTGCTATAAGATTTGACTTTATTGGAATAACAGTTCACAAAAACCCCATATATTCCAAGTGTTGGATGCAAAAGAATGTGTTTCAGGAATATTACTAGTTAATTATTACTGTGCTACCCATGCTGGAATATGATAATATCAGTATCAATATCAGTAACAGTTGACTTCCTCAAAAAAAGTAAGTAACCTAATCATCATGCAAAGGAAGTAACCTAATCATCTACCATAACCTTTGGCTGACACTAATATTCTCCAAGATGCGAGAGTTTGCACTGATTTCTTTACAATATCTCATTTTCCAGCAGGAACTTCCTCACATAAATCAGACTCAAATCTTGAGAAGTTCTGCACTCATACTCTCAGACAGCACCTCTTATCAGCAGACTTACAAGTCAGGGGTATGAACAGTTGTGCTGACAACACCAACTGGTTCTGAAAAAGCAGTGTTTCCTGGTCCATATGAGGACAAAACATTTTTTTTTGAATTTGACTTGTCTGAATTATTTTTATCAAGTCAAGTGTTTTTATTGAAAGGGAAGTATAGTTTTTTGGGGGGAAATCACACTTGACTTTTCTGATAAGAAAAAATTAAAGTTCATAGTCCTTCTGTTTTGTGCTCCTATTACATCAACCTAAATCTCTGGCAGAACATGTGGAGATCCCTAAATCAAACAAGCTTCTCTCAGTGAGTTGGGCCTCTTCATGTGAAACACTGATAACTACTACTAATCAGCTGGTGCTTCAGCAAGAGCGGCAAGCTCTATGTGCCTGTTTAATATCATTCTTTAAACACACATAAAATACCAAGAAACCTTGTTAATATACTATAGTTTATAGGACTTCTCTATAGTTTTCTCCTGCATAGCATTACAGGCTATTCAACCTTGTCTCTACAAAGTCCCCAAATCCTTCCTATACCCAAACCAATCCTAAATAATAACAGCCAAGCTGGCAATTTGTGAGGCTATTTCAGGTTCCTAGTCATGGGGAAGTTACTTTCTTAATTATGTGCTAATTTTCAAAGAAGTGGCCAATGTCTTTCCTACGCTCTCTGCTGATTTGTGTGGAGATATGTACGGTTCCTCCCCTTGACCTAGACACCTAAGTTCTGTCAATAATTCTTTGCTAATAAATAAAAATCCCTACTGTCACCACCAAGCAGTGGTGGTTTCATGTCCTCTTCCACCTCCAGCAATTCTGCGGCTGACCAGGTATTTCAGCTCAGATTCTACCACAAAGATCTCTGGTAAAAAGAAGGGAATAGGAACTAGGCAACTTGACGATAAGGATTTTAAAGTACGTTTACAGTGTCGAGACAAGAAGCAAGTAAACTCTACCCAAAATACCACCCTGCAATCACGAAACATGGTATTGCAGAGGACAGAGAAACTGCAAGCGGATCAGAGGAGACACTAAAGGAAAAGTAATAGGGCAAACAGACACTGAACACCTAAAGGTAAGAACACAAAATATGGCAGAAGAGCGAATACAGCTAAGTTCAGCTTAACTGGCATGAAAGAGTTCTGACTCTTTTGGAGTCAGAGTTGTGACTGGCTCAACAAGAGTTCAACTACAGACCTTATTAATAAGGTAAAGATTAACTAACTGCTTTAGCAATAGGTAAAGATAAAAGAGAAAGAAACAGAGACATTATAAACATTCTTTTCTGTTACTGCTTTTTCCTTAAGATCTTCTGAGTCACAGGAGCCTCCAGAAGCACGCAGATGGTTGCAATGAGATAGTCCAACCACGCTGGCAGCTGTTAGAGAAAAACGACAGCAGGATTCGAGCAGTCTCACAAGTTCTTGGAACACGGTGAGGACAACTTCCAGTCTCAGCCATGGAATGAGTTAATAGAAGAGAGACAACTTTCTATTTGAGATTCTGAAAAATCACAAATTCTCTACTAGAGAAGCAGCTCAGAACAAAACAGAATGAAGTCTGAATAAAAGTCATCAGGAGATAAGAGTCAGAAATTTCAGGAAAAGAAGGAATTAGTGCAGAGAAACAAAGATAATGGGGAACAAAGATAAATTTTAAGGAAAATCAAGGGAATAGGTAGCACTAGGTCCCCTGAGGATACATTTTAAGGGGAAAAGGAATACAGGAGAGCAAGAAGTGATAATAAAGAACTGTATATAAAACTAAGCACAACTTTACAAATTACATTTTTTTTAACTTAATCACAAATTTAAAAAACCACGAACAAGTTATTATTTAAAACCATAACTGAATCCAAATCATAAGAGCATACTATCCTGATGCGGTCAGGAGCAATATGGTTACACTAAAAGCTTCCTGAATCAATGATCATACAAAGAAATGGTGACAAGGGCACACCATTAAAGATGATATAAAGAAACAGCATAAGCATCTTGAAACAAAATCAGACAGACACTTACATGGGATAAAACTAGAAACAAGCATTAATTTAAAAGGTCACACAAATAAGCCACAGGTAAGACAATGGGATTTTTAAACTACAAAAGGAATTCTTTTCTCTATAAGAAAAGAGAAAGAACCACAAGTTATATACTATATAATTAGATAAGTTACATATAAGGCTGTTAATCACTAGCAAACGTATTCAAGACCTTGTGGGGAGCAGGAGAGCAGCCAGAGGACTGGGAAGAGCAGCAAACCTATCTGGTCTCTTTAGAAGAGGGGGGAAAAGGTATACAGAAGTCTATAGTCAAAATGACGAAATGATTAAACAAACACCACATGCACATTCTTAGGAGGATAAGATGATGATAAAAACATGGATCTGTTATGAATAAATCATATCAAGCATTAGATCTTTGACAGAATAACTGGACTGAGGGTACAGAGGAAAGCAGTACATATGATACAGATTAATATTAGTAAGACTTCTGATACTATGTTCCATGATATCCTCAAAAAAAGAGAAACGGGATCTAGCTTAAATCGACACAGGAGGTTGGTTGAAAAACTGCTCTCAGGATCCTGCAGTAATCCATCCCAAGTCTAGTTCTAGCAGTATCTTCTTTTTTCATTAACTCCGATTTTATATTTGCTTGCCAAGTTATTATTGGTATTTTATTCAATACTAACTACCTTAATAAAAATAAATCACCCATCATTAAGCTGTCAAAGTATTGAAAAAGATGTCTTCATTCTGAATTACACAAAAATCATGTATTTTATGATCCATTTTTGTCCTTCCTTGTTTTTGTGTTTATCATCCCTTGTGCAATACCCCGTCTTAACCTGCAAGCCCAAATTTTTTCTCCCTTCCAAAAGATTAAAACCACAATTATGCCATGAAATATTTAAATTCTGCTTTTTCTATACTCCACTTGCTTCTGTTTCAGCAGTAATATTATTTTGTCTGTGACTAACATATACTAACCTTAGGTGAGAGCCTGCTAAGAACTAAGTAAAAATTGAATCTTCAGGTCATGTTTTATTATTTACTTTCCCTGTCCCCCACTATGAGCTCCCTAATTAAAACCACCTTTTTAAAGCTAATTTCTCTGTAAATATTTAATAAGCTTTTCCTCTTTAAACTCTATTAGTACTTGTTGATTTCATGTCTGCAATGCTGAATTCATTTCTTCAAGGTAAATTTGATACCAGAAAGTTACTTTTTCCTGTCTTTTCCTAGAATGAACATGCAAAGAAAGGAGATCCAATTTAATCCGGGCAACACGTGAAGGCACGACATAACAGACAACAGTGGCAATTTTAAAAACAAACGGTTCGGAAAACGAGATGGGGATCGTTTTCAAATTATTGCACTTCCCCCAAATAACAGAAGCAGCAGGGGCAAGTAACACCCTTAAAAGGCAAAGCAAGGAGATTTGCAAACAACAAATCTTTTCCAAACAGCACCAAACAGACAGTAATTAAGCGAAATACCTAGCCAGCCACTTAGTATTCCCGTCCTACCAGAGGTCTAGACTAAGCCACCACATGCTTTGCGCCCCCTTAGCAGACCACAGCAGCCTGGCGCTCAGGCCAGCCAATGTGCGGGGAAGGCAAAGGTTTCAGATCTGCTGAGGAAACGCAGCCTGCCCTTGCTAAGCAGCGATTTCCTCAATATACAGCCACAGAAAGGTAACAGGGGCAGTCTCTGCAGCCTGCGCTAGAGCGCCTGCTGACAATTTTGATGAGGAAACAAGGCACAATGTTTCACCACCTTGTTTCTTCGGCACAAACTAGGAGAAAAACATACCAGGACGGACAACTCTCCCCCGAGAATCTTTGCATTTAATTGTTGCCAGTGTACTGTGCTTCTCTGCAACTGCTACGTTATCCACCTTGTTACTGGCCTCAGCAGAGTAAAAGATGAGGGGGAAGAAATATTTCAGCTACAGAAAGGAAGAAAAATGTTTTGTCTCTCTAAAACATGACTAAAAATTTAATTTCAGTGAATAGCAGGCCAATATGCTACTAGCCAATGAACAGCTCTTTGCTGCTTATTTTTTTGCTATTTTACCTTTCATTAAAAAAATAATTCCATCTAAACTCAGTTGAACATCATAAAGCTCGTCATATTTTAAAGCACTTTGGAACAATTATTTTGAAGGGAGTTCTTGACAGCTAAATGACTCTATTAAATGAATGTTACAGAAGATATATAATGATTTTTAGTGAAATATTGAATTTAACCACAAATGAGAAAAGCAGTCATAAGCACCCTGAGTGTATTTCAATAATAATGTCTTGCCTGAGAGTTCAATGGACTTTGTATGTTTTAACAATGAAGCCATTACCTAGATAGATCAAGCTGAGATTTCTCATTTTTTTCCTTACTTCCTTGTTTGGTTTTCACCTTTATTAAAGGTTTCTCTGTCTTTTTTGAATCTAGAAAACCAATAAGGAAGTTTTTTATTCTTGCAGCTACTGGTGCCATGTCTGTGCTGCATTTTATTGCAACCACACGATGTTAAGGAGGCTGCATTGCTTAGCTTAAGTATTCCTGCTTGTTATACTGACAATGCTCAGGAACTGAACTAATCCCAAACAAAATTCAGTGTCCACAGAGAGCCTGATACTGTAGTTTTGAGAGAAACAAAACTGTTGAAGTTAATGGGCGGCTTTTGAGAGCAAGGTGACCAAGACTAGGCAAACGCAGTACAGAGTTATTTATCCTACAACACTCTCCATATCGCTCTGATTTCTTATTTGTTACGTGCTCTGAAACAGCACTACGGTTTTACATGATTTCTCATCACCATACTAAAACACAGTTTGGAAGTAATATTAGAGTTTAATTATTCTTTTTCTGATTATTATTATTATGCTCCAGCACAAGAACAAGGCGCTGTTCTGATGCTGAAATACCACTCATTAGAGAATTCTATTTGCTGGAAGAAAAAGATACGAATTGAAAACAATCCACCAGGACTGTATTTCTCTGTATATTTAGAGAAGGAAAAGAAAAATCTTAATGCTGAAGAAGTGAGGCTGAAAAATAGGGATCATATGTATTCAGTTTCTGTGGAGAAATGAAGAGGAATGACTGTTTCACAGTAGAAAGGCCAACTACAGACATGAAGGCAATATTTCTTGGGATCTACAGCCTGTCTAAAGCTTTTAACTCTCTAGTCTAACACTAAAAAACACACAAAAAATTGTAGTTGTAACAATCGAAACTTGTTGGGAAGTAGAAGATTCAGGTACAAAACAAATTGATGAAATAAGATCCTCGTTGGAGGATTAACCAAACCACACAGTTGAAGCAGTAACAGCTACATAGTGGGTTTGTAAGAATCAGGTAGCTCAACCCATTGGTTTTTAACCTCCTGACGTTTTTATTTCTTTAGCCCCAGGTGTTATGCTGTGTCTCCTCTCAGTTTCCAGCCCATTTGTGGTGCCCAGAGCAATGCTGCTGCAGGGCTCCTTAGAGAAGGGCTCTGAGCCGACAGCGTTCCCCATCATTTACCAAGGCAGGTGTGTGAGCTCATTCATACTAATTTGCCTGGAATCTGCTCCCACTGCGTTCCACATCCCACTACACTTACAGAAACAGCTGCTCTAAGGGAGGAAAAAATAAATAAATAAAAAAGTAAAAAAGAGCCCCTTGGCTTGATGCTAGTATATTTATCCTCAGAAACTATAACTTTAAATATTGCTGGACTATTGATATTAGCAGCTACAGCACTTACAAACTAAACAGCCTTCACTCTCCTTGGATGAYAAATATTACAGTGACAAAAATATTTAATTTGAGCAAATAACAAAATCTTTTGCATATGAAATCCCTGGAAGTAATTATTTTTCCTTGTATTTGGGGAGAACTTCCAACCATTCCTTCTCTCTCCCTCCCCCACTTCAGACTGTTGGAATAAATATAATAGTGTGTTTTCCTTTAAAAGTCAGCCACGGTTCAGTGAACAGGCTGACATGTTATTTCATGTGAGAAAAGAAGCTGTGCTTTTAATCTCATTTTCACTCTTGATTCCTAGCTAATGTATCTGGGGATGGTTAAGTCTGCATTCACTATAAGACATCTGCATCACACACGGTTTGGCCCTCTGTATTTCCACAGAGCATAGGTGAAAAATTAGCTACGTTTCTTGCACCTGCTATGCAAAAATGATAAATCTCCGTATACTCACAGATGTAGAAATACTCCCGGCCTGGCCTGAACTCAAATCCTAGTGAGAAGGGAGTGAAGAGCTGGAATTTTTCTGAAAACTTCAATGGTCCATTTGGGGAATGTGGCCGATTACACTCCCACCTCTTGAATCCTTTGGAGGTGTGATCGCAGGAGCTGTAACCATCAAAGTTCACCATGTAAAGAACATAGCGTTCGGTCTTATCTTCCGGCACTGAATCTTCATAGTGAGGGCAGAACACATCCAGATAGTCGTTGATGCACACGTCGATGTGGTAGTCACCCCTCTGGAATCTAAAATGAAAGCAAGAATTCAGACAAAAGCAGAGTTAACTCAGGACAACCTTCTTGTAGGATAATGTTTTCATAAAAGGGGCATCATTAATGGCACTTCATTTCACTCCAGCCACACACCTTCACTCTTAAAAATAACCCTCACAATTCACCAGGGCTATCAGAGACTGCTTATACAGGACTATGGTCATATGATCTTCTGGATACAGGTTTTGCTCTTTTGTCTTATAGAACGAATCTCTTGCTAATGCATACCAAGTTACAGGCTATCTTTCCCTGTGGCTTACTGAATAAACAAAGGAAGAAAGTGTCTGCCTTATTCCTTTTATTTTTTTAATTGGAGAAAGAAGCAAGGAGAAGCAAAAAAGCCAAAACTGTATCAGCCTCCCCAAATCAGTGTCTATATAAATATCTACAAATGCACAAAAATAAACAAACTAAACCCATCCTCTTCTCTGAATCAGGCAGCAATCATCCCTTTGTTGAAAGCTGATTTGACTGTAAGTACTTATACATACTACAGCAGCACAAACAGGTTTACTCTTTCTTCATTATTAGCAGCACTTTGTCAGGATGCAAGCAAAGCCTGTATTGCTTTTTAAAGATATCTGAAAAGCAGCGCAACTCCTCTGCCAGACTATACAGTGGAGACATTGCTCTGTTCAGATAAAAGGATCCTGGGATACGAATTATCAGCACTCAGCCTAATGTGGCRGTTCTGAATGAGTGCCAGCTGCAAAATGCAGCACAGGGCATCAGCCCAGATGCACCGCATTATCACCACCACTGAAGACTCTGTAGACTTTTTTTGGGGGGTGCGGGCACCCTGTTTTCTTCCCTCCAAGTGTCACTTCCATTACTTCTCTAATGCCTGGCACAGTATCTGGAAGAAACTACGGGAACGAATTCACTGCCTCCATGGGAGCCTACACCATGATGGATTTAATGATTCCATAAAGCAGGTCTGCACGTCTATCCAGCTCCCTGGGGCAGCCAGCGAAACCAGCCACTGACCTACTCCACCTCAGACCGACTGGGCTCCTTGTAGCTTCTCTCTTTCATGGCTGCAGTTGTCAAGTGTATCACAGAGCAATAAAAAGGCCATGACAGATTTAACTATAATACTTCTTTTTAGCTGAGGGGCATATTTTAAACACCTGATGGGCTTGAAATCTGCCATCTGGATCCTTCTATCTAATTTCAGAGAAAAAGCAATGATCTGCTGCCCCTCCGAGGATAAATTCAGAGCAAACTATACCTTTTCATATCCCTACAATAATTTAGCTTCAATAAAATAGCTTTTTAAAGGGAAAAAACTGAACACGCATCAAAGCATGATATATCTGTATAATTTCAGCCAGTGCATAGCCTCATGGTTCCATTCTGTAACATGGAAAGTCTTTCTGAACCACAGTCATTTCAGCAGAACTCATATTCATCTAAATCATTAGCTAGAAATATATTTTTGTACTCCAGTGCTTACAAAACCTGTCACCTGAACATCTACTGTCTCAAAACATTTGCAAAGCTGTATTGTTTTTAAATTGGTCTCTTTTTTCCATATCAGTTAACAGCATGCCATTTCTTATAGGTAATGAAAAGGAGCATCTTTTAAGCTCTGAACAGGAAAGTCTAATTCTTGAAGTGATATCTCTATTTTTTTCATAAAATTATATTTTTAGTAAGTAAAAATGACTATCTATATATRCATGCTTGTTTTAACCATACAGGTGACGGACAATGCAAAGTTTTCTGCACTGTTCCCAAGGTTCCCTCTGGTACCATGCTGTGCCTTCACAATAACGCCCAGTCGTGGTTTTGTTACGGAAACTACATGCTTTCAGAACTAGACTTAAATAAATGCAGACATTCAGGATCAGACTGGTCTCCTTAACTTTAGACTTTTACAATACAAATGACCTTATGTGAATGGCTTCTCCAGGTTTCCTTTAAGTCAATGAAGAGAAATAGGAACTTCTAGAGCCTAATTCATCTGACCTGTTTAAGCCCAAGATGCACCAAGACAAGAGGAATCACATTCCAAGAGCAGCTATTTCTCTCCTTTAACTAAAAGGAGAATCTAGACAGATATTTCATAGATGGATTCTACACTGTAAATGGCTAAATTTGAAGGGATGAATCCTACCACGTAGTCTATGATAATGGAGATTATAAATACAAAGAGATAGACAACTTAATTTGTGATCAGACCTTAAATCTGCATTAGCAATGAAACCAAATTTGTAATCTGCACCACTGAGCTCTTCCACCCAATAATGCAAAGAAGGAGCTCATCTTATTCTGTTCTGGCAGAGTCCTCTACTGTATTCCTTTTAAACAAGCAAAAACTCAACCCAATTTTCCTCTTTGATCACTGTTATTTTAGCAGATTCACTCTTATTTCTGCTTCCCTAAGTGCTGAACCAGTTGACTGTCTTCCTTCTTCCCAGTAGAGACACAGCTAGACATGGATAGTAGAGGAAGCAAGTACTAACTGCAAAGCAGATCTGAGGATAAAGTATACAACTAAGTCATTTTTATCTTACTGTCTTTCYCTCCCTCTTCCCCTTTCCCCTGCACTGCCTGTACGTTCATTCCACAGTCATTTGCTGTGGCCAAAATACATTTAAATTTACGTGTCTAAAAAAGAAAGATGTTGCACATTTAAAGTGATCTAAACTGGCCTTTAGCTGATACTGCTGCCACAGCAGTGAACCTGCTCCAGGGGAAACATGTACCGAGGTATTTTATCAAGTAGCTCTGAGTGAAGTCTCTTCACTCTGTAAATATAGTAACAGCAATACTGAAAAGACACACAGGGGTTATTAACCAACTACAAAGCAGAAAGCAAGTATTTATTTCCCCTCCTGTAATGCTTTAAAGAATTCAGGAGTCAAACCTTTAGCCTATGTACTAGAGAGAGATATAGAACTACTTTTGTTTTTTTGCCAGAAGAGGCTACAAAACTTGCAGCCTGCCCCTTGCAGTGAACTGAGAGACCACTCTAATTTCTCCAGGTACAAGGTATTTTGCTGCACTTGTGTTCTTAAAGAGAAAGCCCAGAACCCTCCGCCCTGCACTGAAAGGYGGGAGGGGGGGCCATGAGTGACTAACAGCAAAACTCACCAGCTCAGGCTCCTCAGAGCTGTTAAAGGCAACGCTTCAGAAACACATTTCCAAGAATTTTAAACCACATCCAAGAGGAAAACACTCAACATTTACAGGCTGAAAATCCTTTATTAGTAGTGTAAAGCCAGGTATTAGAGTGAAATAAAATTTCCACTTCAAGTGAAAGGATTTATCAATGCTATGTATGTTGAGGAGCACAACATGTAAAGGGAAGGTGGAATTTGTTTACAAATATCATTTGAGCGATGATAGGAAAAACAGATTTCCTACAGTCTGTACTTAAGGCATAACAAATTTCTCCCTTTCCTGTCCCTTTCAATACAGGATGGAAATCTTGCTTTCCTACAGTTTCTAGCAATGCTCTTTTGCTTCCTCACTTAGGCTTTAAACCCTGTAACAGGAGATGCTTGCCTGGACCCCTGTGCCCTTCTACAACCACACAGTGATCAGGATCTTTGTAAATCCCCTTATGAGGAAGAAACCAGTCATACCTATCTTTTGCAAAGCAAAATATAGTAGTGCAATAGAAACCAACCACAAAAGCTTCCCCAAAATTCAGGCAGGACCTTCTTGCAAATAATGCCATTTGTCTCGCTGCACTCTGGCTTATGCATAGCAAGACACAGCTATTCTTCAAACATAATTAACCTTTGTTTTCTGTCAGGTGGCATTCAAACAGCATCTTGGAAACTTGCATACTACAAGGCTAGCTATTAGGCAGTAGGGCTATAAAAGCCACTTCCAAGACAGAGACAGATACTCAAGTAGCTATACAAGTACACAAAACTTTGCACGTTGCTTCCAGCAATGACAATCATACAGACATTTCTCTGCTCAAATGCCACTGCCCAACCATCCAGATATTCAGGACACAGCAGAAGAATTTCATGGCAATTTTGAGCAGAGAAACACAAGACCATTTTCAAAATAATTTTGTCCTCTGCATTCCATTTATCCATTAATGCAAGCACAAGTACACAGTCTGTGTGCATGCATCTCTTCATAATTGTAATTTCTGAAGCATATGCAGCTCATCTTGAATTTAATAACTTTGCTGGTCACTGAAATAAGTGATGATTTATTTAAACAGACACTTAGAACGCAACAAGTTTTGCTTACTGCTCTTTGTTTCTTTCTTCCTTTCCTTCATGAAATAAACACTATAAAAATCCAGTTTAAAAACAGCGCAGATAACACTAATTGCCCATTATCATTTAGATAGATAAAAAATTGCCATAGCTTCTGCTTGTTGCTTCCCATACAAATCTTATTAGTTAGATTCCATTGCCCTTCCTGTAAAATAGACATGCCAGCTGTTCTACTTCAAGATAAGTGCACTAGCAAGTTTTCCTCTTCCCATGTCAACCTTTCTTTATTTGGAGTCTGTTCTGTCAAATGTAGGGGGCAAGGCTTCAATGCTAACCACAAAAGATGTCAAATAACTGCTTTAACTAAGAATTATGAAATTCTGATCTTCATTCTAGCATCAGAAGTCATCAGATGCAAATGGCCCTGAGTCTGCTGCCCTGGAGCTTGCACAGCCAGTAACACCAGTGCACAGAGGACACTACTAAAGGTGAATGCCTCATACCAGTTCCCCTGCTTTCAAATGATAGTCTAAAATGCAAGGCAACACCAAAAAAATTCAGTGAATAGATTTATTCTAAGAGCAAATAAAAACTGTAACCACTCACAGTTCTTCACAAGCAGCATAGCAGGAAGATGCTTGCTCTGTTCCCTAAGGAAACAAGGCTTCTGTGAGCAGCGAGTGTTCATACCCCTGTACCTGCTGGCCACTCAGCCCCTCCATCCAACTTTTGAGGCCACTAAGCCAGTTTCAGCTAAATTTGATGGAGACAGAGGGATCTCAAAGATAAATCCATTCCTACCAGTATCATGAAAATAAGCAGCCAGGCGAGAAGATCATGTAAGTGTCCCAGCAAAGGCTGAACCACCAGGAGATTAGATGTTAACAGACACCAGAAAGATCTTTTACAAATGTTCTAGCCACAGGAAAAGCTTCAGCTGAAAAAATACAGAAACTGGTAGAAAAGTAGTTTTCCTTCTAGTAGTTAGATTGGTTATGAAACCATTGGGGTAATTTAAAAATGGAGAGATGAGTATAAAGTGTTTTGTATATTTGCATATGCCATAATAAACATGCCGAAACATTTTCTGGAAAACGCTCACATCCTTTAAATGGAAAACATTTTGATTGCTTTTAGGATGGGATGTCGTCACTCATTTACCATTCCCCACTACTGAGCCCGCTCCCACCGATTGCCTCTGTTTAAGTGGCAAGCTTCACACTTTCAGCCCATCCAGCGTTCAGCTCACACACTGTCACTGTAGCACAGCGGGGTAACTTGTGCCTCATTAGTCTTTGTTCTTTCAGACAGTCCAAGCCTCTCATTTCATCTAACTTAAAGCTGCTACGTGTGATGGGGGAAATCTTGTGGTTGTTAATTATCTGAGGGGTTCTGGGATTAAGCGCACCATTTTACTGCAGATAATTTTAAAGATGCTATTTTTGCGGTACCCAGAAATAACCCCTTTAATACGTTTCTGCTCTTTTTACTGGCTTTGTCACAACATTTAATAAACTCTGTTCCCATAGCTCTGCTGACATCACCACTGATTCTGATGCACAAACAATGAAGTAATCAAAGAGCCATTTTAAATTTAGCTCTATTCAAACCAAACGAAAATTCAACATTTTCCAGATGCTGAGTGAAGTGGGTTTGTTAAGAGTAGCAAACCAGTGACATTTTAGAACTCTAACAGGATATTACTACCCTGAGCAAGCAAACACAAAAAAGGTAATATAAAGGAGTTGTCTGTGACCTTTTAGCCCTATAGGTTACAGTTTCACAAGTTAAGACAAGTTCAAAATATCATGAGAAAAGACTGTGGTGGAAGCAAAACACTGACTGACAAAACAAAGAGGAAAAACCTGTAATCGAGACTGTTGTTCAGAAAAAAGTGTTCAAAAATTACGCCTAGACAAGAACGCAAGTTAAGTACACAATGCAGAATGAAAGTTATTCTCTTGTCATTAAGTCCTCTACTCAATTATCATTTATTGGGGTAATTAAACTCTGGGAAAGGATGCCAGGCTAATTGTTAGATTATGATAATTACAAGCCTTTGCTGTGCTATAGCTGATCAAAATAAGATGTGGTCACACGCACTCTGCTAAAGCTTCCTTGCAATCGTTGGGCTTCCCTAGGAAACCAGGCCACTTATTACTAGTTCATTATCAATCAGGCAGAGAAGCTTATTATTTGCAACCTTTGTTTCACTTTCCCACCCACTCTGCCGGAACAAGTCTCCCAGAAGGTTGCGCCCAGGTCCCTGCCTTTGCCTGGCTCACTTCCATCACAATTACACAGCCGAGCAGGATCAGGCTCCCGCACTTGAAAGAGTTCATCAGACTTCAAATTACTGTTTCACAACTGGCTGCAGGAGCCTATCGCGTTTCCCAAAAGAGCCAAGCGATCTCGCTGCCTTTCGCTTCGTCTGAATGTGCCGCAGCTCTACCTTCCCCTTTTACTCCTGCTGCATCCCTCCCCAGGCTGGGAGATTTGTCACACTACTTGGATTAGACCAAAACCCCCAAACCAAGACAAACAAATATAAAAAAGGACCACGTTAAGCTGGGCTTCGTGAGAAAAGCGTCAGTTTTATGTGGCTTGTCTTCCCTCAGAAACTCATCCCTTTCCCCCTTCTTATCAGTCAACAGAACAAGAGAGACATTGTGCTTTCTTATTTGAAGGGCTGGTTTTCTTTCTTGTTAAATAAGAATCAGGATTCTGATCAGTTGCCATCTTATCTGGTGCTTCATACTACCTATTTAAACCAGACAAACAAATGTTCTACTATTGGGAATAGAACATAGGAATAAAGATGAAACAAATCATTTTGAACAAGCATTTAGGTTTTTCAAGAAAAGAATTCATTAAGCACTGGGTAGCTCTGAAAATTTAAAGAATGCTGGGCCAGAACATAAGAAATTCATCAAGAAGTACCAAGCTTTTGATAATTGTTTTTATTCTGCACTGATACAAAAACTAGACCTTTTTAAATGTCAGAAGCACCCACCCCTGCACAGCCAATTGATTTGGGAACTTTCCTTGGAGGAGGCAGGCCAAGGTTTAAGACATCAGTAAGGTAAGTGCTTGAGCCTCACCTTCTTGAGCTTCATTTCTCCTGTGTTAGTGAAGTGCACAGCCATTCTGTAGCTGACCACTTCGAATCAGCTTGAGAATCAACTCATTCTCTTTAATGCCCAGAACCCAAGAAACCTTCAATTAGTCTGGTAAAAGTCAGTAAGGTTTTTTTTTTTTTTTTTTTGGGGGGGGGGGACAAAACAAAAACAAAAAACAGCCAGGTACCCATAAAATTTGCATTTTTTAAAAATAAAACCTGATTGTTGAAAACTTCCCAGTGTGCCTTGACTGAAACACGTCCTCTGCAAAACAAAAAAAGCCTACATCCACAAGGAGGTGGTTTCTATTAGCAGAATCATGGCAAAAGGCTGCAAAACACAGGAGGAAAGGAATAGGTTTGAATGGAAAAGGGATATGTCCTATTTTAAGTGTAATAGTTCTTTGATGCCATATAAGGTATTAATTCCCTTAACCTGAAATAGAGACCTGAAATAACTTGTTTTCTGATTCTACTGCTGAACAAGAAGTTCAGCTGCATCATAACAGTTCCCAATGGCATCTAATTTAAAAGCACAGAATATCTTTTATTTATTTTTATTCTTTAGAAGCTCCTTAAGAAATAAATTGTGCAAAAATGTGTTTACTCCACTTACTGTTAATAATTTCCTCCTCACACTCACAACTATGTTTATTTGTACAGTCAGGTCCTATACTGACTTTTTGTAGTCAACATTGCAAAAAGATATGTGTTCAACGGTAATGCAATCATTAAAAAACAGAAACTAATTGCTCTTCGCTGGGTACATATGAAGAGAGGAGGAAAATAAACAAATCAGCATTTATTTCTCACCTATAAATCTGAGTACGTCAGAGATTCACAAGTACTGCAACACCCTCACCCACTCAACTTCCCATCACTCTGCACCTCCTAATCTATAAGATGGGCATTTTTCATTCTGTTTATTAAAACTGTTTCCTCAGACTCTGTATTTATAAAAGGACTTTGGTTCAAAGCTGGCACACGCAACTTTTCCCTAATCCCTAAGAATTTTTTCTTTTGCTGCAACTTCTGAAGCAAAGCTCTTATTGCATCTTTGGGGTTCAGTGGCACAGTCGTGCCAAGGATGATAAAGTAAGAGGGTGATATGGGGCAAAACATCTCACAGCATTGATCCCAAAGAGGTCAGGCTCTCATCTGCAGCCTGTCCCAGCTCCGATAGCTTTAATCCCCTCTACTGCAGCCTCCACCTGGCTATTGATTTGCTACTGCTGTGGGCATTTAACTTACTGAGATGGACAGAGAGAGAAGGAGGGAGGAAGGGTAAAGGAAGAGTTATTGCTCTGTCAGAGGCATCACTTAGACTTACAGGCTGAACTTCAGTGTTGAAGACCATAATCTGAAAGGTACCGCACCCAAACAGATACTAAAGGCAGCCTGGGATTTCTATTTGGAGCCTCTATCCAAACCGAGTCCGTAACATCTGGGGCAATGCCAGTCTCTTTGTTAATTTGATTTATGGACACAAGCTCATTATTTGTGTTCACATTAGTTCTACCCAGTAATGGCATTCTGGAGTTCACTTGTAACATTTATCCCACTTTATCTGAGGTGGAATGAGAAGAGCTAGTAATTACTACTCACATATTTCTAAACATGGTCATCAATACCATCCACACATGACTCTTCATTTATCTACTTTAACACTAACACCACACGAGATGTCAGCTTCTTCTTTTATTCTGTGCTATTGCTTGGAAATACAAAATGTACCTTGACCACCTCCGCCCTATGCCAGAAAATGTTTAGTTTGCTGATTCATTAGCAAATCCGCCCTTTCTAAATAAGCAAGAAAGTCTCACCTGATTTCTGCTGCACTAACACACACTTTACARCCAGTCCCATTCAGAGTTTAAATTCTTAAACAGTAAGAAAAGAAAAAAAGAAAAAAAAAAAAGAAACCAGATATAATGATGAATTACTACTGAAGAGCCCAGAACTGAGCTGTCTAACAACATGTGTTGACCATGTGCCTAACCCAGAAGACACTGTCTATCAGACCCGATGGAACGTGCTTCTGGCATTGGCATTTGTCCCCCTGCCTGAGGCACCCTGACATCTATTCATGGCTACGGAGAGCGGTGCCCTGGCTGCAGAAAGGTCTTGCTTCTCACACTCACAAAACCACGGGTGACAACACTCGCACAACGCGCAGGCTGACCTGCACACTGAATGACAGATCAACCGCAGTCTACTTCCACGATGAAGTGTACATAACACAAGCCATCTTTGCAAATTTATTTTCTCACTAATATATTAAAAGCAGATTGCAGAGTGATAGCTAACACACAAAAACTGAAGTCTCCACCTCTTGAATACTGCTTGAGAAAAACGCTGTATCAATTTGCACCAGTGAATACATGGTAAGTACTTGAGAGGAGATAAACATTTGGATAACAGTGCATATCTGTTGTATACACAGCTACAACTGCTGTTGCATAAGAAATGCGTTTCTTCAATATTAAGCTATATCTTCTCACAATTAATCCCTCAGTCTCTCAATTTACTTTATTTCAAATGCCTTGTGATCAGCTTAGAATTTTAAGAATCGGACAGCATGATAATCTGTAACTGGTAAAATGCAGCTCTTAATTTTTTCTTAATTTTTTAATTATGTAATATAAAGAAGTGAGAGTAAAATGTCAAAAAAAAAAAAAAAAACCAAACCCACACCTAACATCAAAAACAGACCTAGAAACATAACAAGAAATTCCAATATCAGACCAACCATTTGCTATGAAAAGTTCATGAATAACCCACTTATTCAAATACATCCAACAAAAGCTATTTGAACGTGTTCAAGTAAAACAAAACAAAAACTCCCCCAAAGTCAAAATAGCTAAAAGAATAGCTAAAAAAAAGTCAGAATAACTAACAAATACATAAATATACTTGCAGACAATCTGCTCTCAGGAAAGTGGGCTTCGGTCAATGAATATATTTCTTGCTACACAATTCCCTCATGTTTATTTAAGAGACCCAGAGGAAAAATATTTCCTTTATTAACATTGAAACAGCATTTTAGAGAAAGTTCTATGGAGAAATTTAATAATTTAGCCTTCTTCTTTTTACCTTTCTATATTAGTCTCTCTCTTATGCTAGGCAAACTGAACTTTAAAAGAAAAACAAACACCCAGAGTTTTAGATTACAGATCACAGCAGCACCAAGTAGTACAGTTGTTATTAATGTTAGAAATATTTTCTCTTCAATCCTGCATTTTTTTCCAGAGACCTACAGCACATAGACTAAAAATTCTCCTTCAGGCTGAATGTTGGTGCAGATGGTCTCTAAACAATAGCACTTAAAACATATTTTCCCTGAGAGAAGTTTATCTTAAGCTTTCTATTGGTTTGAACAAGATATGTACTGATCCAAAAGGGCTTCTCTACTTACTTAGGATTTGAATAGCTTTGCACTGTAAACTGCCAATTAGTCTGTAAAGCAGCTGTTACAAAGATTACATACAATCTGATGGGCAATAATTAAATTTTTTTTWAAAAGAATGAGATCAGTAAATGATGGACTTCAGTATAGCCTTTATACTATTTTTAATTTTTTCAACTTTTCAAATTAAGTGCCCATTACCGGTTTTGCAACTCTATTTTTGCAAGAATAACAAAAATAATCTTTCAATATGTATGAATACAGCTCAAATTGATAAAAGGTGCAAAACCTGATCACTCAGTTTGATATGTGTGTGTAAAACATTCCTGTAGAAGAAAAAAAAGGAGAGAAAATAAAATACATTGCTCTCAGATCAATCAGAACTTTCTAAGAGGTAAAACTGAAGCTACTCCCTTAATTCCTCTATTGCATCTTTCCTAAAAGTGTTTCTAAATTAATCTTAAATGAATTCCAATCTCCAACCTGCAGTGAGATCGCTTCATTCATAACTGACTGATGGCCTTGTCTGCATAAAACATAGCCACTATACTAATGGTGCAGGCACTAAGGTTTAAGATAAGAAGCAGAGAATATCACAGACAAATTAAACCAAAGGTTTCTTTCCCTGCCCTCCCTTCTTCTTCCTACTTATTATGAAGTCGGCACAAGGCAGGTGCCAGGGAAGGGGCTGTACAGGTCTGACAAGACCATTACTGTGTTGGGAAGCCTTAACATCGTTCCACAGATGTTAAAATGAACTATTGAACATATGAACCACTTCTTCCTTTTATTAGTACTCTTAAATATTAGTCTAGCTTTAAGGAAACAAAATAAACTGAAATAAAACAAAAGAAAACAGAAGAAAACAAAATTTTATTACAAAATAGACCTCGCCTATCTAAAGTATTTTTTTCCAGGGATAAAATATCCCCTTCTGTTACTACATGTCTGGTTTTGATTCTGGTTTTCTGGTACATCCAAATACAAACCAGTTCAAGACCCAACTTTTCTCTCCATATTTCAGTGGATGCCTTTCTGTATTGCCCAGCAGTATTTTATTTTCCCACTTGCACCTGATCGAGTAACAGTCCTGCATCTTTTCTGCTGCCTATAAAAATACCTAACAGGCTCTCTGCCACTGCAGTCTGCCGCTCACTTTAAATTCTTGCAATGTAAAGCGTCTTGCAGAGCGCCCTGTACAAAGCATCTCCTCGAAACCTAAAATTCGAGAACGAAGAGTTTGTAAGCTTAAACACACAGTTGGGGCTTAAACAGATAATCAGAGGTTAAAGAGAAAGCACACACAACTTAGACCG
This sequence comes from Apteryx rowi, assembly GCF_003343035.1. NCBI lineage: Eukaryota > Metazoa > Chordata > Aves > Apterygiformes > Apterygidae > Apteryx > Apteryx rowi. Next base: position 79,633 of record NW_020448196.1, read on the forward strand.
ATTCTGCGGTAAGGCTCCCAGAGCTACCGGGCATCAGCATGCAAAGCAGCGAGAGCAGTCACCCTGCACCAGTATTTCCAGCAAGGCCGTTCTGTGGCACTGAGTCATACAGTTTAGTTACCGTATGGAAAAGTACATGCTCCTTTTCATTTTTCGAGCCTGACACCTGACAATTTCTGCCAGAAATGAAATTTATACCATGAATTTCGTAGCTAAGAAAGTACCTTATAATCTTTGATGCTGCATTATTAAGACAGAGAATGGTAGGAAGTGTTTTCAGCTGACTACAGCAGCGTCTAACCACATGCGGTACTGCCCAAAAGTTTAACGAACGCATGAATGGAACATTTCCACCTTTGTTACCTGTAACAGCCAGGGATAAGAGTGTACTTTGTCAGCCCCTCAGTGATGAGATTTTACAATAATTTTTGCTTTGGTAAATAAACTCTTTTTTGGAGATTCACTCTTTAGGAAAAAAATAAATCTTGATTTCCGTAATCCTAGTTTGTAGTTTAACTTAAAACAAACACTTATCTAAAAGAACATATTGAAAACTAGGTTTAAACGGGTATCAGTAGCGCTCTAAGGAAGCTGCCACATAAATAAGCCTAGGCAAACAGAGGGTTCCAAGTTTTCTACTGACTGCAATGCAAGTTTGGCTAAAATCTGACTAAAACAGAATATGGACCTCCAGATTTGTCATTAATTTTTTTCTGACTCGTAACAGCAGCAGTACAGCAGTCTGCACTTCAGACATAGCTTAGATCATTATATCACTTGGCTTATCCTGCACTTGCAGGAATGCACACTTCAGAATCAGGCGGTCACTTCTTTAGGAACATTCTTCTAATGCTTAAGCTTGCTCTCTAAATCGCTAAGGTTTTTGAGAGGTTACCTCTGCCCAAAGAGGTATTGCAGGAATTTTTACAGTGAAGCAAGCATAATCAAACCTGCTTTTGCCTACCACAAAAACACGAGGTGAGAAACAGTTGCAGAGCCCTCCACTTCCGCTCCCCGAATGATAAATCTTCTCCTATTCCAAATTCGTTTGGAAGATAATTATGCCTCCCAAGCTCCCAAGAGCAAAAGGTAATTTAAGGCTTTGGCATTCACCAAACTTGCAGACAATATGCTGAACAGCTGGAGGTCATTTGCTTTGTTTCCCTAACTTTTCCCTTCATCACTGAAGTGAAAAAATTCTTAATTATTATGCACATGAGATATGTCAACTGAAAGACAAATTATGTGCTTTAAATATATTATCAATAAATCTGGATTGGTTAAGATAGTAATTTAAGTGTAATGATAGAGTATAATATAACTCCACCTTAGATCAAAGAAACAAAGCAGACTGTCTTCCAAATCATTTAGGAAAGGTTAAAAATTCTTTGGATTACAGAAAAAAATTGTCCAATAGAAAATTGCTGCCTTTAGCTAAAGTATTAGATTGTTTCTGGAGCTGCTGAATTAAGCTATTTAACTGCTTTTTCTATTTCATCCTTCATTTCACTTTTCTTATGAATCAGTTCTGTAAATGAGCAAGCATCCTCTGTTTTTCCTGTGTTTTCCTCTTTACTCACACCTTAACATGTTTTAACTCAGACATTTAAATACACTTAAATATGTGTAAAGGGACACTTTGTTGGATTAAAGAATGGTCTCAGTAACAGTGCATGAATATTCATTCTCTATTTAAAACCACAGTTATAACTGATGTAAAAAATACATTTTGACACATTAGCTCTAAAGTTCCTAAAAGGTTACAGATATGTGACTATTAAGATCCTCTGTTCTGGTAAGTGGCTCTGTTCAAGACAGCAATTAAGCTGATATTTAACATTAAGCACATACTTAAGCCAAAGGATTTAGGTAAATGGTTAAATACTTTCCTGAACTGGGGCCTAACTGAGCAGAAAGCATTCAATAAAGCATTAAAACACTGAACCTGCATGGACTATAATGTTCTAAAATTAGTCATTATTATGCTGATGTCAGAGGAAAACTACCTCAGCCAAAGAAGAATGTGTGAACGCAGCATTTTATGATATGAAACGCAGTAACAAATAACTTCATACTGAGAATCATTCATTATCAATATTATTACAGTAAATCCTCTTATGACTTGCATTTAATTATCCTATCTCCGGAAAACTGAACTACAGGTATCTTAGTGCTCAATACTTGACTCTTAAACTGCAAAGAGAAAGGGTTAAAAAGCTTTTACTTTAATGAGAAGACACCTTTTATAGCACAAAAGAAAAAAAGCCTTGCCAGGATTAACATTTTAAATACGGTTCTTTGGTCTGCTAAAAGGTCATGACATCACCACCACTGCCCCCACACTGAGCAAGATTTAAAAAAAAACCAACCCTGAGACTTTATCAATACGCCACCATTGATCTCACCAGTAATCTGGATGTAGGTGGCAGCACAATTCCTGTGCGTTCAAACATTAAAGCTTAATTCACTTCACCCATGTAATTTTCTCACTTTTCTGCATGGAGATGATGCTCTTGATTAAGTACCCAGACAGTGAGGGACTAACCCAGCTGTATTGGTTATGTATGTGCGTGTTGCATAAAAACATACAACCTGTTCAAACGCGCACGCTCATAACACTTGGCATATGGACTACCTATTTTCTTCAACGTATTACAGACGGCCAGACTTACATTAAGGCTAACTGAAATCTGTTCTTCCTTTCACAAAAATCAATTATTTTAAACTTCTCAACCCAAAACCCAAAGATCATTTTCCACCGTGGTACAGTACAAAAGATGACTTCTTAATACTCCGGGGTTGATTTTAGCCAATCAACAAACATCGTTTCATTCATTTTTATGTCTCTAAAATTGGACTCTTTTTTTATCTGCCGAATGGAATATTGACATTGTTATTTAAATCCTTCAAAGTAGCTAAAATCTAAGAATCTCAATATTGTTATCTAACACTATAGAAACCAGATCTTGTTCCCAGAATTTCAATCGCAACAGTAACAAGACCACATAGCTAAAAATACAGCAAGCTTAGCAAGCTGAGTTTTTCCATCAACAAGGACAGAAAAAGAATCATTTTGACAGGGATAATTACTTTTAAGAATGTTTAAATATGGTGTGAAACTCCCAGATTGTCCTTATAAGCAATTCTTACATTCAGGAATAACTGAAGGAGTCCCTATTCTGAAAAATCTTGGAACTTTTTCGTAACTCAGTACCAATTTTTTATGCTAGAGACATACTGTGAAATTTACCCTAAGAGTACCAACAAGCTGCAGAGAATGGGCCGGGGGGGGGGGGGGCTTCCTGATTTGCTTCAAAGTTCAACCATCTTCTGTGCTGTTTTTTCTCTTGCTTATCTCACATATAAGGTGCATATCCCTTTCATATTTTACATATATTGGGCTTGTTTCATTTTTTAGTATTAACAAACCACATGCTATACAAAGGAGACTGGAAACTGAAGAGAGAGAAAAAAGGGCATTACTGAGTCAATTAAGGATTTTACATAGCAGAGAAAGGGACCGATTAAGTTATCATGACAGCTTATGATTTACTTCAGTTACAATCTAGGGGCAAAAAAGCCCATCCCGTAAAAACTACTGGATCCAGTTTCACCTTCTGTTACGCTGGGGTAAATCAGGAGCAACTCCCTGGTTTCAGTACATAAATATATGGGCCTACTAACTATAATATTTAGTTCATTTAGGTATCAAGTAGACCGCTTGCGTAGATAAAATCCTACTAAGCAGAACAGCATCTGCTGTGTGCAAAAATAATAGTGGGAAAACCAGAAGGAAGCAGCGAAGCAGACTGCTGGCAGCAGGCGCACGTTGCCATCTACAAACACAAAGGTTCCCGGCACGACACACCCAAGCCGCATATTCGGTTACATATCCAGCTGCTTAAATATATGTATTTACTCTGTGTACGAAAATAAATGTTATTGATAAAAATACAGAATTAGATACTCACCCACAAACACACACACGGTATCTCAAAATAATGTCTACAGTTTTATACGACATACTAGCTTCAACTCTGCAGCTATTCTCTAGCCTGGCAAGCTTTCTCATCTGAAGGATACCTATGCCTTCTGGTATCAACGCAATTTAAATAAGCATGCACAAAACAAGGCACTTCAGTAGAAGAAAAGAGGGTCTTAATGACAACAGGTGGAGCAAAACAGGTATTACTGAAATATTTGTTGATAGGATTGAGGATCGCTCAAGGCCATCTGATGCTAAGGGCCACAGGAGAAATCAGCAGAGACCTAACCCAGCTAATTGTCTCCCTTGATTGGGATGGTTCTGATTAGAAGAATAATCAGCTCACAGCAGCCCATAGGCAAAAAAGCCAACCAAGGGCTTTTTTCTTCTTCTTTGTTTGATGATGGTGCACAGCAAAAAAATGCCAAATTGCATCATTAACCCACTCTTCCAAACATTAAAGGGGTTCCTATACAAACAAAGCCAATAATTCCCCTCATAATTAGCTCCAACGTTCTCCTTCTGCCATTTTGAGATTGCTTTCATATAGACTAAAGCCAATCTCCAGGTTTGCTTGGGCTTAGAGAGCCGATCACACTTTGCCACTGAAATTCCAGATGCTCCCTGAATCAGCAAATGTTATCTAATGTTAAACCAACGCATGTAATCCAACGTTAAATTAAATTAAGAGCTAACTGTATACAACACAATTTACTTTGAATTCTTTTTAGCAGTGTTTTGACTGATTTTATCTAAATGTGGCCCTCCATGGTAAAACATCCATTTTCCTTCGAACGTAATTAACTACATCATCTCTCCCAATTTTTTCAGTACTGAATTTACATTCCTAGTCACCCAGGAAAACGTCCAGCCAGAGATATTCAAAACAGATTTCACATCATGTTTTCTCTGTACTGCCCTTCTGTATTCGGCCACTTTCTGTAGTCACTTTCTGACTACAATAATTTCATCTTTCCATTAGTTGTTTGCTGCTAGAAAAAGTGTTGAATATTCCTTTGAAAGCACAGTAATACGCATTGACAATTATGTTTCCAGGCTAGTAATTTTAAGCAGYGCATTTTGCACTGCTTCTGCACCATGGTAGATTAGTTTATAGAAAGTCTTCCAAAACTGAAAGCTGATCACATGCAAAGAGCTTAAAAGCAAGAGGACAAAGGAGCTCAAAACAGTTATTCTTTTCATAATCTAGCTATCATACACATAGAAGGAAAGGCTTAAGAGCAGCTCTCAGTGCTTAAGTCATACCAGGATATCTATGGATACGTCCACGTGGCTGACTGAAAAAAAACAGACAAAAAACATGACTTTGAAAGAATTATCTAGTGTGATACCAGTCATTTCGTAACGGAAAATGAAGTCTCAAACAACTGATCTTCTAAAGTCCTCCCTTTAAAAATGTCCACATTAATAAAATTAAATACTCCCCACACTGACAACAAGGCGTAAATGTCTGAACAGCGCAAAAAAAAAAGTCACTAAATGCACTTGATACCTGAAGGTAATTGCACATACAAGAATCCTGACAAAAAAGATTTCTTCTTCGTCCATTTGGAGCTATCTGCATTTCAGAAAGTTCACTGTAAGAATGTGTCAAACTGTCTATTAAAGGGACAACTAAAATATGCAATAAATGCATCCATATTTTAGCCTCTGACCCTTGAAAGCTGGCACATTTTTTAGATTCTTCTTGTCAGGATAAGCAAGAATCAGATAACTGTGTCTGTCTGTGCCCAGCTCCTCTCTTGCTGCTAATGGGCCCAGTCCAAGAGGGATCTGGGGGACCCCTACATTCACAGCTGTCAAGCGTGTTGCTGGAAATCATTTAACCAGGGAAAGAATGAGTAAACGTGTGAAAGAGATTATTGCAGACCTTTTTTACAGATGCTTTACATGTCAGGAGCTCATGTGCCTTTGCCAATAGAGATTTTCTTGACACAAGAACTGTGTCTTTCCCTCAGAATGCTGTGCAAATACTTAAAAGAAAAAATACTTGCTTTCAAACCCTTCTCCCTCCATTCAAACAAATCCGGACTGAAAAATCCAGCTGTATCTCCCCATCTTTGTAGTTAGGGCTCACAGCATTCTACAAACAGAAACTTTTTCAGAGGGCTCAGTGTGAGCTGCCCTTTTCACCAAGAGTGCTAATGAACTGTAAAACCAACATTTTGGTTCAGTTAACATCAGCATCACCACCACCAGAGCAATGACCACACTGACTTAGTGAAGCAGAACCTCTGGTTTTGAGTCTTCAGTGTATAGATTTCACCTGCATCGTTTTATTTTGCTTGTAGGGTTTTTAGTCCATTTTGTAATACATATATGTATGAGCTGCATATTCATATATACCTTACCTTGGTAAATGTATATATAGGTATATTGCAAGAATTCACTCTTTCAATATGAAATCCAGTAAGGCATTCAATAATACTTAGTAGAACCAATATATAATTAAATCAACTTTTGATTACACTGCCTTTTCCATTTACCAACTTTGTTGATGCCTGCTGGTTTACACCGATATGATTGATAGTGGTAATCAAAGACACCACCTACCCTCCTACAAAGCCCGGCCATGGCTAGAATTGAGTCAGCTCAGGGTCTGCGCCTCTGTTTATCACCTGGTTACCAACTTCCATAAAGATGCCAGTGAAACTCTCCTGGAAGAGTGTTTGTAGATCCTTTCTCATCTCCACAAATTTGTCTCTGGGCTAAAGGTTCACCCCCTCCTGCACCGTTGCAATGGCTTGACTAATAGAAGAGCACAGCAACACTACAGACAGAGGAGCCAACTGCTCTCACAAACCCCACGCAGCCAGGAAAGGCTTGTTTGAAAACGTAGAGCATGAGGTTGCAGTATTTTCAACATTTATAAAGGCGGTACCATGCAATGACTGCTTCAGCCAAAAGACATATCCCAGATCTTTCAGTACCTGCAGAAAATTTAAGCATCCTCTTGAAACAAATAGTACAAATCTCAGGGTAAACAATATTCACATGAGCTTAACTAAGCCACTGATGACCCATAAGCAGGCTCATACCAGGGTCAGGGCTGAAGAGTTTCCTTTGTCACTGATTTACTATAGCTCCAGGAAGTTGTACCTTTTCTGCTCTGGAAATCCCCCTTGTCAATGAGCCTGGGATTTACGTCACTGATACACATTCTACAGATATGGGGGTTGTTTTTATTGGGCAGGCAAGGTTATGTCCAGCATCTACAGAACTGCTTTCATTTTTGTTTCAGGTCTACTCCAAAGGGTTTTGTAGGTCAGCGAACATTGTAGTTCACACTCAATCAGCAGAATACCTGCATGTACAATCTAGCTATTTTACATACTTGCAGACAGGAGGCTGTAAAAAGCTCTGTCCTCATATTAGAATGGAAACAATAGTTTCACACCATTTTCTGTTTTGATCTCCTAGACTCTGACACCTCAAGTCTGAGTGTTTTATTTTCCGTCCAGCTTGCATTCTCCAGAGCAGCACTCATTTGACTCAAACACAGAGTTCCCACGCTAGGAAAAGTAAGCGACAAAACCCAGCTTTTAAGACTCAGTCCCTCTAACCTACCAACTGACGCAGTACAAAGAAACCTTCCCCCACATGTTCAGATTTCTTATCAGGCACCTGAATGCACTAAGGAACGCACCTCCCAGCAACTTATCTGACCACACACCGCACTGCGTCTCGCCAGCTGAGGAGCCCTGAGTGTCACAGCACCGCGACTAAGCTGTATCGCAGGCGCTCTTTGCTACTGTGTGTCCTTGCCCTCGCAAAGAAGGGAATTTCTGCACAACATTAACCTACAGAAGAAGCTCATTAAAGCATTTTGAGACACTGGAACAGAGGGGTGCATTAGTAAATGCATAAAGTTAGACACAATTATGACTATCCACATTATTTCCTTAATACTACTCATTTTTATTTATTATGGCCTGCAACAAACAGGTGGGTAGATGTTCTCCAAGAGCTAAACAAGGCACAGAGAAATAGGGTAGGACCTGAACAATGCAGTTCAGTGTTGGCCTAATAACAGATTTCCTGTATCCTGCTCTACCTCAGGTTTTCCTTGGTTAAAAAAGCAGTATTTCACTGCCGTGGGAAAATAACTCACTGATGGCTGAGGCACTTGGATACTTTGAGACCACATAAATATCTAACTAAGAAGATCAGATGAGCAACGACTTTCAGATTTATCTGCTACTCCTGCTAATTTAACATCCAAATTTGTTTTCTATGGTGAATTCGGAGCAGCTATTCAGACAGGAGACCTGCAAACACCAGGAGTAGCCTCTATCACTGGACCTTCACCCAAATCTCTTGCATTTTTTACATATACATACATACATATATATATACACACACATAAATTCTTATAGTATATAATCAGAAGATATAGGGGCTTCCAAGAGACTATTTTCTTGCTGAAGCAGTCACAACAAGAATCAGTTGGAAGGAACCACCTGTGGCATGTGGAATGTGTAAACACGTAAGCATTACTGATGTGCGAGTAACTTACGGTTTGGGACAAAGGGAAAGCTAAACACTTTTCCTGTAATTTAATTAACCCTTTTTAAAAAGTTATTTTCTTTTTCAATGTTGAAATAATTTTTTTCACCTTTTGCAACTGTTTCTCCTAAAACTATTAAATGAATTGAACATGAATCTATGAATAGCTTTACTCAACCTGCATCTGAATTTTTAATGACTATCTTCATGCAAAGAAGAAAAAAAGACAGCTGAAAAACAGAACTCAGCTCTGTGACACAATTTGCTTTTCTTCCTCTCTCAATAAATTTGAAACAGATGCTTCAGGAACCAAACACAAGAAGTCAGTTCCTTTCAGAACAGGCAGAACTCCCCTCATACAAGTGGAGAATGTGGGTGAGAATTTAATACAAGAATTAAATAAAATAATTCAGGCTAGTGGATGATCATAATAAATAAAAGGAGCCCTGGGAAGCTGGAGCTTAAAGATTTGACTGAGGACTAGCTGCTGTTAGAGAGACCAGAGCTGCAGCTGGGCGAGGGCTCAATGGCTGAAACGAGTCTGAAGCAACCTCCCTCTCCTCTCCTGCTGCCTCTCCTTCCTCCCTGCCTCCTTCTGCACTTGGTTTCATTGCCGGCAGCGGTGCCTGGGGCTAACCTCCCCTCCAGCTGCCTTCCTGCTCCCTGGCTAGGGACTTGCCTACACAGCAGCAGCACACATCCCTGCTCTATTCCCTCCTCGCCCTGGCTGCGGCTTTATGATGATGGCTGGGATCCAGCGGAGAGAACAGCGCTGCTCGGTGGGAAGGATGAATCACAGGGGAATCCTTGCTGCCTCCCCRCAGACCACAGCAGGACTCCAGGACACGCTTGCCAAATGCATGACACCGGGGATACATGGCACTTGGCAGTTCTACTCAGAAACCTGGCTGAAAGAGTTTCTCTCCCTTTTAACCTGTTTTTTTTTGTTGTTGTTATGCTTGTTTTTAATAACTGCATAATGTTTTGTTTAGGCACTTTACAGCCCTGCTGCAACACTGCAGAGTCTCAAGTGCGCACAGTGATGAAATGCCTCAGGGAGCTAGTTTGTGGAGCCTGGGGTAACATAAGCTTTATAATTTAATTCCCAGTGTACTTAGCACAGCTGAGAATTAGAAATAAAATCAAAGTAAGTTTCAGAGAGCAAGTTTCATCAGGCAGCGAGAGAAAAAGAAACTTTGTCTTTTAATGGGAGCCAGTGAAGCCCACTGCAGAGAAGGAATGCCTTAGCTCCAAGCATCAGGGAGGTGGATGACAACGGGCAGTGAAGGACAATACTGGAATTTACACTCAGTGATTACATTTATAGCATCAGCTGCCAAAGGCCAATGAGTGATCCCATATATTTTACAAGGAAAGCAAACAAGGGACAAGCCAGTGAGGAACAGTAATTGCACTACATATAACTGCATTCGTGTAACTGCAGAAGTCGTTCTGACTTCCTCTTGCGTTTCATTTCTCATCCTATCCTTTCAGCTTGTCATCTTACTTCCATCTTCTGAAAAAATATTTCAGAGATAAATAAGAGAACAGGACTGAACGGTAATAACACGAAGTTAGAGTGCAAACACTCTCCGATACCCCATTCCCAAACACTTATAATTTACCAGCAAGTAACACTTGCTAGGTCTCATTTTTTTCTGATTTACTAAGCATGTAGCAACACACTCACTTGTTGCTCCTTCATTCATGCCATTGCGAATGGCATCTCAGCAACACAAGAGACACCCTGCATTTTGGTTTGCAGTGGCTTAGGCTCTGGCAAGGCTGGCCTGACAAGTCAATGTCTTTGAATAGTATTACATCCAGTAAGCAATTACATCTGGGCATGGCCCTTTTCTGCCGATCAGACAATACAAAGACCTTTCCCTACCCTCATTTAACTCTCTGCCTGTTACAATGTAAAAGGATTGATTTGTAAAGAGCTAGGAGTGTATCTGCTTTTGACTTAGCTTCTGCTTTGTACATATTGATGAGGCAAGGAAAAAAAATGGAAAGTGGATGAAAGAAGGACCTACTGCCACAAAGGAAAGGTTGTGGACTCCATCTGGTTTTGCTCTGTGTCACTATTGCCAGCTGACTATTTCTGCTCATAAAAGATTGTGAGCCATCCGTAAGTGCAAAATGGATACAGCACAAATCAGCTCGGTAACGTCACGCGGGCATGTATGAATAATGAAGCTTAGCTGCAGCCTGTCACACAGAAAGCATATCAGTGTAACTGATTTATTGAAAAGTTGAGTAGTATATATGTCATCAAAGGAAAAATATAAAAACAAAAAGTATCTACTCTTGATTTAATTTTCCTTCACATTTTTCAGAACTAGCTTGCTGGAAAAAAAAAATTTTTTTAAGTTACCCTGGATCATATTCCCCTTACAGTCAACCCTGATAAGTCCTGAAAGAAAAACTGAGATCATCTTGTCCACTGTACTCTGTTACCTGCTAAATTCAAGTTCTTCTGAAAGAGCTTCTTCATTGGTGCAAAACACTCCAGAAAAAGCAAGCAGGTCCATCTGAAAATCTTCACTCTTTAATTTTCCAGTTATCTAGATCCTTCACAGCTATTTCTAAACTTAGAGAAAGTCATTTCTTAAAAGGAGAAGGGAAGCAACATCGTTTTCTTATCCTGACCAATTCAAAGGTTATGCACATTGGACCCCAATTTATTCACAGTCAGTAACAGAGTCCTTTTACATAGTCATGGACAGCATTTTCCTCTAACTATTTCAGATGTTCAGTACAAATGGATAACTATTATCAACTCTGAATTATCTGAAGTAAGAGGGAAGTGAATACTCTGATACAGAAACACTTGGGTAACATATCACAGGAAATTCCACTTCAATATACTCATTTGGATTCATGAATTCCTACTAGTTACACATTAGCACAGCCTTGCCAGCCCTGCACTGGCTCCAGAGGTACTTAGTTGTCGTTCTATCAGTCTCTTAGGGCTTAAGACCCCTTACGCATTAGAGGGACTTGAATACAGGACAAGTGTCTTTATGCTAGCTTTCTGCCCCAGAAATACTGTCCTCTCTGCAGCTCGTGCCTGGGAATACTGCCTAGCCCCTCTCCCTCCCGGCTTGGGGAGGAGACCCCAACCCAGCAGGGCAATACTGCCCCGACTTGGCACAGCTCCTGACCAACCTCCCTACCTTGCAGGGCAGCACAGGTCTCCTGCTCCCAGCCCACACGGCCACGTCGCCTAAGCGGCCTGAATTTAACCCCTTGGCTTAAACCCCGGGGAACCAGCTGCTCCCATTCAGCCCCTGCACCAGCCAGAGCCTTGCAGAAAGGTGGGCGAACGCCAGAGGCGGTGAACTACCTGGATCACGTCAGCTCTTCATCCCTCCGTTTGGTGGCCATGCGTGGGCCTGCGCAATCGGCACCGACGTCTCCCTCATCATCCTGTCTCATTAGCTGTCACTTCAGCTGAACGTTAAGCATACGCAACCCCCCGCATAAGTGGAAATGGAATCAAGACTGCCTTTTTATGTAGCAGACCTAAATAACAATCAATTTAAAGCATGATAGACCTTAAACAAATAATGCACTAAGCTGATTAACTTATTTAATTAAGTTGATTTGTTAAAAAAAAAAAGTTAATTTTATTTATTGCCTGTATTTAATTCAGGCAATATCTTTAAAAAAAAAAGCCTCTGTAATTTATGCAGTATCTCCTGTGATATCTTAGACTCAAAAGAAAGTTAAACAGACTTCTAAGGTTCTCACCAAATACTTCTAGGGGGTTTCAAAAAGGCTTGAAAGGAAGAAGCAGCTTTCTGCTTCAGGCTACACAAATTCCACTGTGCCCTACATACTGTAACCTCTTGATCAATTATTTCCTGCAACTTTTGAAAACGTTCTTTGTTTGCCTGGATATGCCTTGGGATATAATAGGTGATCAATGGAACCACAATAATTGTACTTTATGCTGAAGACCTTACTGCATGCAGTTATTTGTCAGACTGAGATACAAGCATTTTATATGCACGAAATAAGCTTTTGGCCAAAGTACCASGGCTTGCTTTGAAAAATGTAGCAAATAAACAGAAAATAAAACATCTGCTCCACTGCTGAGTTGGTGTTAGTACTTTCAATTCAATTGCAAACTTGGTTCCAAGCAAGCCACCCACAATGCTGAATAAGAGACAACAATTTAATATAGAAGGTCTGAACCTGTTCCCATTAATGTCACTGGGAATTCTACCACTATCCTAAATAAGATTACACAAAACCTCTGCTTTTTGGCTGCAGATTAAAAACAAAATAAAGGAAGGAAGGAAGAAAATCAGCACCTGGGTGGCTAGAATTTTACTTAGGATTTTCTGATGAGTCTCATATGTGCCTTTAGAGCTCTCTTTCTTGAATGCTTAGAGTAGCCTCTGGTCACTTTGGAAGGTGAAAAAAAACTTTGCTGTTTCTACTAAGGCATATTGAAAAAAACAAAACCAGAAAACCAACAAAAAACAGCAAGTTTGTTCAAAACAGCTGGACACTAACACTGTGCCTACTTAAAAAAAAAAAAAGTACTTTTTTTAAAACAAATACACAGACATAAATACGCTGAATTGCTTCCCTTAAGGAGTGATACTCTCTTTTTGACTTTATGAGACTGACTGCTGCTTTTAACTTCATGACCTTTCTCTGAACAATCTTAGCAGCCTCTTCCTAGCCAAAAATTAGAGGAACCTACTGAATACCTCTTAAATCACTATATAGCAAGGAAATAGATTAAGCTAAAAATACACTTTCTAAAAAAGCATACAGAAATAACATCACTTGGGCTTAAATACTGCAGACAGAGTAAGAAGACAGTACTAATATGAAAAGGGAACAGTAACCAATGGAAAGACTAGATATAGGGTACTTGGTTGAAAAAAAACTCTTTCCAGAACTGATCTCCGAATGATACAGCTGGACATGTTTCTYCACACAGCAGCTGAATATTACTTTTATACAGTTTCAAATAAACCCACAAACCTTCCTACATCCTATTTTCTCTTTTCTTTTGAGCAAGAAGGAGGGAAGGAACACGGAGGAGGAAAGAGAGGGAGATATTCTTTCATCTTAAATAGCTACGATTTTACATGACTCATGATCTGTTTTAAAGGTATAAGGATGCCATTATTGAGCTATATATCTGGGAATGAAGCATTTAGCTGGCAGGGCCTCTTCTAAGCACAGCAGTAATTTTCTTATGCAGGGTCCACTTTCAGTAAGGCTGGAAGCAGGAGGGGTTTTAAGTGTGAAGGAAAGTTATTCAAAGCAATACATAAAATTTAAAGAGCACCAAAGAACTTAAAGTATGAAAAGCTTTTAAGATACAGTAAAAGTAATTACTTGCTGATACAGCATCAGTAGGAAATTTATTACACGTAATTTCGCTGAGACACAAATAAGAGGCACTCTTCCACTAGAGCAAGTTACCACAAAGTATTTTGGCCCTAGATTCTTCCCTAAAACGTTCTAGCTGTCCGTCCCTCTGCCTGGCACACAATTCCATTTTCCTGGCTGAGACTGTTATAAGGAGCCATTACAACGCAGCCTTCCACTGCACTCTGAGCTGTCCTAAACTCAGAGAGAGAGAGATGCTGCAGCTGACATCTCCTGAACAACCACCATACCAAACTTGCTCACCAGCTGAAATAACGGTCCATCCTCAATAACCCAACTATTACTTGCTACGGCAGAACCTGGGATTCGATCAAATGTTGTATATCGCAGGTAATTATCTCATGCACAAAAGAGGGAATGTAAAAAAAACAGAGAGAGAGACCTCTGGAGAAGAGCTGACCACTTCCCTTTCCGAGCTCCTTTGTTTAACAGGGATGGGATGGCATTTCATGGTGGCCTGAGCGCCCCTGATTGAAGGAGGCATCCGTTGGGAATGTAGAAACTCTGCTTTGTCCTTGGTGCCATTCATAGAGCTGTGGACAAACAGCACCTAAAGGTTTGCACCTGTGACCTGAATTTTCATCACTGTGTATGAATATTTCATTCCATTATAGAAACAGCTTTTGCCTTGTGCTCCTCCTGTTGTAATTCAAGATGCAATTCTCATATGTTGCCTTGAACATAATCCTCCCATACTTTCTTCAGTGATCATTTGAAAATCTTAAATCCTTGCTTTCCTCCAAGCTGGTGTTTTCATAGGACGAGCAGGTGACTACATGTGTTTAGGGTTCCTAAACACATGAATATTGCTGAGCCTGTTTTTCAGAAAGACAGCACTCCTTTCACTCCATTACTCTGCTCCCATAGGCCAGTGTAGTCTTCCTTGGCTTAAAAATTACACAGAGCAGAACTAGCACTTTCCTCTATCCCTCTCTCCATTCCCATGAAACCTTCTGCAGCTTCTCTCTCCCCTTTAGAAAGGGACAGAAACTGCAACATATGAAAGGTTCTCTTACAATATAGTCTTAAAGCTGAAAACAAAACCTCTGGCAAAGGAAAACCATTGATGTGTTCTTTCCACAAACTTGGCTTTAGCATGTTGGCCAAAACAGTTTGTTAGCTGTCATGTCATTAAAAACTACAGGAAGAATTTAGACCAGTCCAGCTGAAAGCTTAAGAAGCAGATAATCTAAATAATTATTAGACTTTACTCCTAAGTAAATTCATCATAGGTTGCAGAAAAAATTCACTAAACACTTAATCATGTGAAGTTCCCATCAATTTCTATTCCTAGTTTTCTAAAGGGATTTCCACTTAACAAAATGAGTTTGTCCAAACAAATCAGCCTCACAGCTTGGGGACAGCAAAGAATGTGGAGGAAAACCAGACCAAGGTCACAGCAAAACAGTCCTCCTAGATTCCTGGTCAGGAAACACAGAGCAATGTTCTTCATACTCCTTGTCTCCTACACCATCAGCTGCAAAAAGTCATAGGGGTCACGTGGTGTGTCTCACGACTGTAATAACACTTGTGGAACTGTGACTAAGGCCCAGAAAAATAAAACTCAAAAAATGAGCAAACGTATGTGCGTACACATGCATGCTATGGCAGAAAAATCTCAGGTTGGACCTCCTCTGTTGTTAATGTAGGCATATCATCAGGGGCCAGGGAACAAAACTAAGCACAGCCTAAGTAAAACTCAACATCCCATTTAGATCTGCTAATTCAAATACGGAAAGCCAAAATATGTGCATATTAATGTTAATTTTTTTATAGTGGGGGTTACTTCCCATTTATATGGGTTAGGATATATCAGGATATATGGGTTAGGACACACATACACACACACACACACAGAGAATATTCATCTAGCATTTGCTGTGACAATCACCTGCACAGTTGTGAAGCCAATACAAATCATAATTTGCATGGATGTTACAAAAGAGTGTATTGGCAGATGCAACAGTACAGCACAAATCAGAGAGAATTAGGAGGAAAAGAAATAAATACTTCTTATATAGCAACGGATCTTTTTTCTAGACTGAACATACTGCAGCAAAAAATAAAAAAAGTCATACTACTAGAGGACTGAAGCTAGAAAATCTATGGTGCCCATTACTTAAATTCTCATTTCATATCTCATGTGGTTAACATCTGCCACTTAGCTTCTTTTGCATGTATTTTGGAAGAGATGGGTTCGCTAGATTGTTGTTTTGGGATTATTTGCTTTGACTGGCTTTTTTGAGGAGAAGAAATGATGGGTTTCCCTTTTTCTCTTTGGTCTCTGCAGAATTCCAGTTGTGTTTGGCTTGAAATAGAAAACTAACAAGCATGTCAGGTGCACAGCCAGTATAGATTAGATGATACAAATATATCTACATAAAATCAGTCTTCAATGCTATTTAAAGCAATGTTAAATCACAGATGCTTATTTGTTTAAATAGAAAACTCTTGAAAATCTTTCTTTTCCCCCTCCAAAGCTTGAAAGTTGCAAACAAGTTTATCACCAAATAAGGAGGAATTACATTACAGATTTAAACAGACAAGACCCATATCATCAAGAAGGAGCATGTTTCATTTTAAACAATCTTCCTTAGGCAGAGAAAACAAAATCACTTTTAATGACAATATTTTTAGCTTGTACTTACAAGGCAAAGAGAGGAGGGAGAGGAAGGTGTTTATGAGAAACAAAACTAATGAATCACAGAGCAGAAGAAAATGAATCCTATAGCTTCTCACGTGTCAGCAAACAAGTTGATAAGAAATCAGCTCGTGCCAGAAGCAATCCTTTCACAGACATTCCTGAATCATAATTGTGCCAGTCAACATGATTTAGAGGAGTAGGCTCCCTTTCCAAAGGTGTTTTTGAAATATTCTAGTTTTCAGCTACCATACTGCTACGATATAAGGAGTTCCCTTGGGTCCTACAATAAAACATCTCCTCCTCCCCTCCTTTACACACCCATACACATAGACACACACACGTACGTTGTTTTTAAGAACAAAGTTTGAATCAGCAGCTCTGATAGATCTTAAGAACTAAAATTATACGTAAAAACTCATTGTTGTACTCCAACAAAAGGGAGCACAGCTGCACTGTGCTTTAGCCATGTAGTGTAAATTGATCTAAAGGGAATTGTTGAAATACAACTGAATGCTACTGTAACTTACACAGCATTAGCTCCAGACAGCTGTTGGACAAACACTTGTTTGGATGAAGAAATACCATCACAGTAACATGTTTACTGACTTCCAATAGACAAGGGGAGGAGGTGAATAGAAGCAACAATAGCTTAAGACAAAGGACTTTTGCCCTCTGCTCCGTCATCCCTTTCTTTCTCCATTCTCCCCTGTCCTAGAAAGCTCTGCTCTGTTTGCACTTTTCCCATCTGAGGGCTTCCTAGTAAAAGAACTCTAAAGAAGCAGCACAAAAATATGTTCCAGTTTAGAAAACCTTTCTGGCCAATATGTATGGCAACCTGAAGGGGAAAGGAAGAGTTTTCCAGTCAGGAAATCTCCTATTAATCTTTCTTTACACCTACATTTAAGCCTTCTACTGGCCTCTGTCACTCAAGAGAGAAAGACCAAAACTATATTTTTTAAAGATTTTCTTTTGAAATAGCTAATAGAACAGTGAAACAACCGGTAAGCTGTCACCTATTTGTACTGGGTGCTAGCTAAACAAATCCTCCGTCCTAGTCGGCCCAAACAACAGCAATGCACTGAATTCAGTGAAAGGCACAAGAGCACCCAGAATATGCTATTCCACCTCCATCTTTATGGATTTTCTCTCTTCTGTGGTTAGGAAGTGGACTTTGTTTAATGTGTATTCTTTTGGTGTGTAGCTACTTACATACAGATTTTTACACTGCCCCCCCCCCTTTTTCTTTTTGCTCTGTCTCACTAGGCAAAACAGTACTATAAACATGTGAAAGCCATTGCTAAAGTTCTTGAGATCCTCTGACTACTTTGAACTGCTTTAATCACTGAAGATAGCAATCCTTCAATACGTTCAAGGCAAATATTTGCTTGTTTTGATAAAATGGAGAGACATCATGACCATTCCCCTATGCTTCTCCAGTACCTCTGAACGCAAACATTGCTGCTCAGTGGACAGTCAAATCCATGCCTAAGGATTGTTTTCATAAAGAACTCGAGTGTGGTACAAAGGAATGAGCTGCAGTCATTTGGAAGGGCAAAACTGCAGACCACTGTTGTCAGGCTGACCTTGCCACAGTGGTAYCTTTCTATCTTTGCTAATGTGTCTTTCAGCACAACGCAGAATGTGCAAATGAGCTAAAGAAAATTACTGCCCTTCTCCTGCAGGGAACACCACTATATTCTTTATACCATGTAGGACTTCCTGTTTCTCTATAACAAACAATTTTGTCAATGCGGCTTAGCATCTAAAAGAAGTTTGAGTACCTTGAAAGACAACAGAAACAAATTTCAAGAAAATAAAGATATATATCTAAATTCTACCTTCCAAGCTAAAGATATGTCTATGCAGTTTTTCCTTATTCAGTGGTTTCAAATGCTCTTCCAGTTTAACAACCTTCTCTGGCAATGAAATAWGAAGAGATGATGATTTCCTCCAAATTAGGAGGACATTAACAATTAAGTGTTAATGTGAACACTGTTACAGTAATGCAATTATAACTGTATTCCATGAAGAGCAATAGGAAATAATTACTCTTATTCTCAAGTGATAGTTCTGAGAGAATGAGATTCCCAATCTTAAATTCATTAGATGGGCAGCTCTCATTTCCTAGCCTAAGACAGAACCAGTCTTTCATTATAGAAATGGTATCTCCTATCTTTCATTACGGAAATGTGCATCCACCTTCACTTTTGTTTGATAATATCAAGCAGTGAGCTAAAGATAACATTTTGAGGATATCCATCTAGCTCCAGGTGCAGATGCAATATCCTCCTCATATACACTGTTCACCTCTTCCAGAGGCCTCTAAATGCAAAGTTCATCCCGAACCAAGGAACACTGCTGTTCATTTAGCACATGGCATTCCCCAACTGTAATGCAAGTACTCTCCAGGTGCTGGCTGGCTGACCCGGGCTGTGGAAAGTCTTACAAGCAATGTGTGCGAGTGCATCACACAGCGCATCACCATTTAAAGTCTGCACTACAAAGAAGTTGGTCCACAGCAACTTGCATGCCAATGCTCAACTGACTTTACCATCTAAACAGTCCAAGAAAGCATGAACAGCAGATTCTTTCATATGGGTTATTAAGCTTCACTGAGTTACTGGTGGCAAGGGAGAGGGAAGTCTCATTTGAGACGTTAAAGAACAACAACAAAGTCTGAATACATTCTTGGTGCAAAGCAGAAACGGAATACAGGAAAACCTGAAAGCAGGCATAATGGCAGCACAGGTATCTAACCGCAGAAAAGACACTGCAATCCTTCAGCCCTCGGAAGGCTGCATTCTTCGCTGACTTTAGAAGCTATCACTCCACACTCTCCATATTAAACACAGAGGTACTGGTTGGCTGTAATAATTAAGAAAGCTTGCCAAAAAGATGTTAGCACAAGGAATGCATCAGGTGACAGGACAGTGCCTCCGCGGACACTGGGACCTGTCAACCTCTGTAACTATATCCTCCTGGCCTGTCACAGTAGAGTTAATTAGAAACATCTGTAGCAGGGAGATCAAGCAGAGGTAGTAGCAGCAGCTGATTTGCACAAGAAAGGTACAAGTCATGTGGGAGGTAAAAGGGGTAGAATCACAAACAGATACAGATCAGTTACATGAGCCTGATGAGTTATCTGAGCTATATGCACTTCTGAAATAAAACTACTTTGGTAACGTAAGTGCAGAACTGATGGAAAGGGTTAAATTGTAATGTCGGCAAACTGACTTACTGGAATCTTAACAGTGAGAACAAATCTTGAAAACATGCAAAATGCCATTCATCTGTTTAGACTTTATGGTTTAGGCTGTTCCACATGTTCCTTTGAAAAATCAACTATGTGCCCTTCACCTTATATTTTTACTAAGGGCTTTGGGACAAGCTAAAAATACTAATTTGTTTAATTACAGTTCCTGCTGCTACAGTTCATAGCAAGCAAATCCTTTTAACTGTGAACTCCTCCCTCTCTCCTCAAACCAGACACACTTTTGGAAAAATCTCTGTTACAGGTGGAACTGGAATTTTTATTTCTCCCATTCCAAAAGCACAGATCTTTTTTCAGTCTACTCAACACAGTATGCTACAATATGGGGCTGAATGACTGAATAATACACATGCAACAGAACTGAAGAAATTCAAATACAAAAAATAAGTTTATGGCTAGAAGAGAACTTGGTAGAGGTGTGCATGTGCACAAATACAACATTGAGGTATTCAAGTAACTCTGCATTCACACAACTGTGTCCTCCTACATCCCCATTAGAAATCAAGGGCTTTCAATAAATTAATTCAGGATAACTGCAAACGTTTAGTCTGATCCTTCTTCTTTTCAACAGTACAGAGTGCTTGCATGGCTGGGCATATCAAATGCTGCTCAGAGGAAAGGAACAAAATGAAAAATGAATTGTTTTTGTCTAATCTTTAAGATACATAATTAAAGAGATATGGGATGGAGAGTTCTCCAGCTGAACACGAAGAACCATGTAAGAAAATCACATGATCAAAATATAAATCTGTAAGCAATTTGCAGCAGACATTTTCTGAAGCACTCATTCTCTACTTAATTTTAATTGGATACATTGCTGACTCTTGGGCCCCTAGCGCATATTGCCCAAGCAGACAGTTGCAGCTGGTTGTGCGACCGTCCCCCCTCGCAGCATACCTCAGCCCTTACAAGCTGCCCGTTGCCACCTCAGAGGCGGCAGGGTACGCCTGTAAGGGAATATCTGCCCATGAAACTGTAGGCCCACGCTTTGGCCCTGCCTGTCCATAATCTTAGCACAAACAGACTTCACAGACTGCGTGAACAGATATGCCAGGGGCGTAAGGCAATGGGTGCACATTCCCTTCTGCCATCTCCATTGCTGCAGCAACGCTGGCAGCAAGGTGCAATGGTCAGCTATGAGTAGGAAGACCTAAAATCATCACAGCTACATTTGTTGAAGGTCATTTGATAGAAATATTAATTTTCCCTAGGGATTTTGCTGAAAGGAGCTTCACTTCAAAACTTCTAGA
This sequence comes from Apteryx rowi, assembly GCF_003343035.1. NCBI lineage: Eukaryota > Metazoa > Chordata > Aves > Apterygiformes > Apterygidae > Apteryx > Apteryx rowi. The sequence continues at coordinate 100,731 of NW_020448196.1, forward strand.
GGAGCTCCTGTTTGCTAACTGTAGTCTTCCTCCTTCCCTCTCCTGCCCAGCAGTTCCACTCTGTACAATCTTTTGTTTCCAAGCCCAAATATACTCCAGCTCCTATTTATGCCGCTTGTCCTTACTCCTCACACTGCTCTTTTTTCTTTCAATCTGGACCTCTTCTATTCAACCACTTGGAGCTTTAGAAAGGTTTGTATTATCACATTGCCAAGGAACAATTCATAATCGTGGCACTTAAACAACTAATTATCAGATTTTGACATGTATATATTTTACAGAAGAGCTTTTTTATGAAAGAAAGGCTCTCAGCAGTTAAGAGCAATATAGAGAGCTGCATGAAATAACAGCTGGAAGCAAGCACATTAGTGCTGGTAAAGCTAGGGAGCTAATAACTCAAGAGTGCAAAGATTTACCCACTTTGGTCACTGATAACTGCAAGTGCAGATGTTACAGAGTTCTCCAGCACAGTCTGCAGCAACATAAGGCTTCAGAGTGGATAAGCAGAATGCGAAGATTATCACTTTCAATGTTTCATCTAAGAAACGCCATCAGTAGTCTGTACTGGTAAAATTTGGCTGGTTTATGCAGATATGGAATGCGTGGCCCTAAAATCCCTGGCAGGAAGCCAAGACAGATCTTAGTATTTGGACACTCTCTTAATGTTCTGTTGCATATAAGCTATGTCCCTGGAAGACATCCAATAACCTGTGCTGAAATGGAATAACACTTTTTTCCTTTTTGCTGATCTGGAATGTCTGTATCATATACCAATGCAGAAATATATAAACCAGCAAAGATATTAGTATGTGACTTAATAAGGTACTTATACAAGACACTTGCTGATACACCGACTTCTTCAAGCAAAGATATGCAAAAGTAGGAACAGATTTTTCAGGTTCTTTTTTTTTTTTGTACTTCCTTTGGGCAAAAAAAATACAGTGTTCCCTATGGAATGAAAATCTCTTTTCTTCTACATCACCACAAGCTGCTGGCTGTTTCAACTGCTTTCAAAATCAAGTGCCTGTGCAACTGTGAAAGAAGAACTGTTGTTAATGTGTTTTCTCTTGAACAGTCATTAGAAAGTATGCATATAAAACATTTTCAAAGCACATAAGTACAGGATGTATTCCTGACCGAAAAAGGAATTAAAAATCCATCAGGTCTCCAATTACCCAGATCTCTAATCATGAAAACCTTATCTGGATGTAGCCATGTTGCCTAAATCTTTCCAAATCAATACTCTCTGTATCAAGTTATGGCTGCATCCGCACAGTGTAGGCTGAGCTCCCCATGGCGTCCTAACTCAGTTTAACAAGCCATCAATCAAAGGCAGATATTTAGAGGAAGCAAAACTGATTGGTTGCAGAGGGATTTCTGGATGTTTTAACTGATACCCACTGAAAATACATGAGAAGGATTTCAAACTCAGAAAAAATGGCCTGACAAAAGCTCTGACAGATATATAATGCCATGATAGAAATACTACACATTATGTCATATCTAATAACCCACTTGTGCCACATTACACAGCTGTTTTTGTTACACTGTGGTGCCAAACACAGTTCTCTCTCTCCCTCCCTCTCCCTCGCTCTAAATTAACGGAGAACAAAATTACATCAGCAGCTTTGCAGACACCAACTCCATGCAGAACCCAGGTCTTGCCCTGCACAGAAGTCACAAAGATGAGGCAAGCAATCTTCTTGGGAGGGAAAGGAAATTTTTAGTTCCTTTCCCAAACTCATYAAGAAAGGGCCTGACTCCCCCAGGTCTACCCGGAATAATTAGCAGCAACAAACGGGGGGGGGGGGGGGGCTTTCAGCGCGCAGGTCAGCCGATGGGATTAGGCACAAAGGTTCTGTAAATTTCAGGCGGTATCTACGCAGATGTCTGGAAAAAAAGCAGTGGCTACAGAGTGGATGCAGCCAGCGCTATTAAGCGGTTCAGAATTTGTAAGGCTCCCACAGCCGATAAATTTTATGGAAAAAGTCATAAAAGTCAGATGGCAAAAAAATATATAGCATAAAAGTTGCAAACTTCTAGACAGCTTGTAAAAAAGTGGTAATGCTGGAGGGAAATGGTAAACACAATAACAAGAGTTCATCAGCCTTAATAAATAGGACAGGGTCACACAGGTTTACTTCTGGAACCCATAAAGGTCCCTTAGTATCTAATTATTTCTGAAAAAAGTCTGAGGTTTTATTCCCTTCTATTCCTCAACAGATTAGCTCATTCTTCATTAGATACCATTTTAAAATGAAATATACTCCTTTTAAGAAGCTAAGGTTTGTTTCTTATTGACATGATACAATACTATGTACCATATGTTCTTCCAAGGGAGTATTCCTAAGCAATATTAAACATCACACCCTAATGGAAGTTACACAAAGTGTATTTCTTAGGAGAAGCACATAACAAAATCAGTGATGGCACTGGGCCATAAAGTAGCTCCGGATTTTGAAGAAGATGTCGGATTAAAATCAACCGCTTGTACTTCTAAATTTCTACCTTACTGCAAACTACAAAACCATCTTTTTTATCACATTGCCAGAGGAGAGAAAGACAGGACTGTACTGTCACCTTTGCAAGGAGGCAATCACCCTCCTCACTAGGCAGATTTTTAGTTCATTGGGCCAGACATAAAATTGACAAGTGCTGCTTGTTCATGTCTTTGTGAACAATGATTTTATAGTGTTGCTCAAGTTGGTAACTTCAAAAACCAGAAGTAACAAATGCTACCTTTGTGACCAGCAAAAATAATGAACAAAGCATCTGTAACTGCAGGGTACATATGTAAGCAAATGCATTGTAATGGGTAATAAAAATAGCACTTTGTTCTGACTGTGGTGCTAATTAGAATCTGATTTGCCTACTAAAAAGTCATAATTGAGCAGTACCCATGCCACCAAGATTTCCAGGCTGGATTCACTTTTTAGGAACTAATGCACTGACCTCAATAGCTGAAAAACAAAAGGGTGAGTGGGGGTAAAAGGTCTGAACGCGTATGGCAGCACGCTGGCCAAATTCCAGCTTGTGTTCAGTGAGGTGCCTCGATGCTGCGGTGCCCCTGCAAAGGCAGGCTGGCCACCACGGCTGCCACCCGGGGCCTTACCTGGGAGCATTAGAAAGCAGGGAGTGATGCAGTAATTCGTTCCCAGTGTCTTTTTCTCCTCCCTTCCTTTCCCKTGTTCCTTTTCTCCCTTTCCAAACCCATTGCTTCGTTCTTTTGAGCTACGAAACTATATTCTAGAGCAGCGTATCTTGGAAATTCAACCTGAAACATGGCAGATGATTACCACCAAAGACGTAACATTTGCAAAAGATTTATGTTCATTAAAAACATAACAAAACAAAATAAACTAGACAGACATCTTTTCATAAGCAATAATGTAAATACCAACAACTCCCAAGTTCTGCACTGGATACGGACAACAGAATGTCACGCGTGTCCCAGAGAGCACCGATCATTAGGAAACCCAGAGGGGGAATAAATAAATAAATAAATAAGTAAAACCTCCTCCTCTCCTCACCTCAAGAAAGTAACTGATGTAGCCTCAACTAAATGATGCATCTACTATGTCCTTATTATGTTTTCTCAATGATATAGTCAGTGGCCCTCAGATATTACTTAACCCCCCCTTGGGCTATTGTCTGAATTGAAATGTTGCATTTCAGTACTATTAAAAATACAACCTGAAGTCATAATGGGATTTTTTGCTCCTCATTTTTTCCAGGAAAAACTGTTCTTGTACCTGTGCAGGAAGCCCCAAGCCCTACTCTCTTTCTTATGTGATATGAAAGTCTATGCAGGATCCCGTATGGTCATATTCCACGTATGACTATAAAAGGAGTAATTTGTATTGTCATATTTCTGCAGATCAGCAAAATCCTGTGCCTTTTTTCCCAATATTATGAAATAGGAACATCAATACTGGACACATCTGATCAAGTTTTGAGGTATTTTAGGAGAAGAAAAAGAACAATTTATCAAACTAAATACAACTTATCAAGTTATAATCTATCAAATTACAATGATAAATAACTACATTTTTCTGGTTTCCTAAAGGAAACCCACTTCAGTGCATTAACAACTGTGCGTTCGACAGGCTATCTCAAACATTTGCACCATTTGGCACGTCACCCAATAAGTGTGTCAAGTTCCAGAGAAGGAAAGAACCCCCAAAGCTGCAAGACGACTAGGCTGCCAAACACCTGCCATTGCTACCCTCTCCCCGCAGCCAGCCCCCACAGGCGCAGCCCCCCCATCCCCCCCCCCCCCCCCCCCCCCCCCCCCCCCGAGCGCGCGGGGCGAGCTAATTAACGCCGCGCCAGCTCGCTCGCAGCGTGGCGCAGCGCTGCCACAGGGCCCCGCACACCGGCAGGCATCCCTCGGGGCCTCGTCATGACATCATTTGTGCAGTGTAGCCTGCGATGGCAGAAAATGAAGCTGGTATTTATACAAGGGTATTAGAAGGCCCTCCCGTATCGGGCTTAAGATGACAAAATGTCAGCTTCAATCATCTGACAGGCTTTGGTCTCCCTCTGTAACCTCTTTCTTTTTGGCTGCTCTTTTTTTATATACACATATGACACTAACAGAAAAATAAATTGAAAAGAGCACTGAGGCAGAGTGTATTTCACGCACTGGTGCCAGTGTTTCATATCTCATGAACCTCGGGAAAACAATTCGTCGAACTAATTAGTTTACAGTGTTTAAGCAGCTTGTTTCCCCGTCTTTAATCTTCTTTATGTAATACTACGAACAAAGCCATATTATCTTCTGATTTTTTTCTTATACAGTTTAACAAATACAATCTATTTCTTCTGGAGATTACTTCATTTAGACATCAAACCACCCTACCCCCCCTTATTTTTTCTTCTCATAAACAGCACCAATTCATTTCTTTTTGAAAGATCTTCAAGATTAAGTTATTCTTTTTCTTCTTTCTTGCAAACCTAAAAACTAAACTGTAAACTAAATCCAGTTTATTTAATTTCTATTTCTCATTGTTAGCTAGCTCTCAGAATGCAACTTGGTTTGCCCTTCTCTGAAAATAAAAGGACCACTTCTCTCCCTCGTGGGTCCTAGTAATCAAAAAACATCCTCTCGCTTACAATCTTTGTTCAACTTGTTATACAAAGTAACTGGAAAAGCTAATATAACTAGTTAAAACTAAACCAAGCAAACAGTCAAATCTGAAACAGGTTTATCTTTTTACTTTCATCAGCAATGACTGGCTTGAATTAGAAGGAATTACAGGTTCCTAAATAAACAACCAAACCAAACCACCCCCACTTGGAAGCCTGGAAGTGTTTCAATTTCCTAATTCCCTTGGAAGTTGCTGTCATGATGGGCAGCACAGTGAGCACGTCCAGAGCTGACTCCGGCACAGCAGCTGAGCACCAGCTCTGCCCGTTTCACCCTGGGATCCCAAACCACTAGTACCAGAGGTAAGGCCTTCAAAGAGCTTCACCCAGCAGGCACACTGTAAAACAACCTGAAGGAGGGCACGATGTTACAGTCTCCCCCTGGTTGTTCTGCCTCTCCCTCTTCCCATGCCATAAGCAAAATGGGCAAAACAGGACCACGTGTGTGCTGAACCGCACCTGCGTTGAGGCAGGTAGGCCGACTTCAACCAGCACTGAAGGTGGGCTAAGTAAACCTGTATTGAAAGAGATCAGATTTGCCCAGGCAGCTTGTTAGATTTTTCAAGTCAAAACATATGCTCAAGGGTATTAACCGACAGCTGGGGACAGCAGCTTTTTAAGGGACTCCAACTAGGGTCATTGGAGGATTGTCTTTTATGGCAACACGTATGGACAAGATTGGGCTCTTCCCAAAACACAGTTGTAGCTACTCTCTTTTTAAAGCATGGGATGGGAAATATTGTAATACCTGCTTTTTATACACTAGTCTAGTGGTATAATCCACCAGGAATAGTCCTTGTCTTCAGTATTATTTCTGGTTTTGTCCAAAGGCTGTTTGATGTAAAATGCACAAATTGTTCTGGAAAAAAAGAACAGAACACAGGACTTTATCCTCTGACCAGAATATCCTAGCCACCAGGTGCGGGGGCGGGGGGGGGGAATCCCTTACACCTATTCAGGGCTACTACTTCTAAGAAAGATGTCAGGTGTCTCAGTGTTTAACTGAGAAGTGCCTCAGTCTTCTCCTTGATCTCTCTCTCTCCTGATGGGGCTTCATCTGTGAATAGTGATCAGGTACTCAACTTAGACATTTATCAGCCTATTTCATGCCCATTGTTAAAGAAAGCCCATGCTGTCAGCATTATTTTCCTTTCTGATCCTTTGCTTGCTTTAGAATTGTTTACTGTCCCCACATGCTTATTTACATTAAAGTTCATTTTGTCCTTACTTGTCAAACAGATTCATTGTAACTCTCAATTAGTGCAGAACAGGTAGCAGCGCTGTGACTTTGCGGCCCCAGAACACTGACACGAGCTCTCTCCTGCGGTGCTCAGGGGACTTCTCTGTTCTCCCCCAAGGTTAATGCCTGTAACTCCTCTGAGAGCTAGCAGGTACCCAGGCTGTTTAACTGAAGATGCCTGAAGTCTTACAGCTACTCAGAGATTTACCAGGGACTGCAGACAGCTTGCATATTTCTGAATGCATGAAAGGTTACAGGATAAAACTTTGCAAATGAGTGAAAAGCGTGAGAAATATTAATACAGTATTAACTTTCATTAAACTTCAATTTACATCCTAAACCGCTGGATTAAAACTTTACGAATTGAAGTTTTGCTTAAAAATACATTCTCTCTTTAAGAATACATGCAATCCCAGAGCTGTCTAATGTTAAACATACACACGCTTTTCTATTCAACACAGACTTGTACTAGCAAACAGACCAGGAGAAATGGAAAATTAGAAATGACAAAGCTGTATAAACACATACATCTTCAACCCTTTATTCACAAGACAATTCTGCATGCTTCTCAATTTCTGTCCTCATTTTATGGATTTGTTTTAGACTGGTTTAATAAAGTTTGGGGAGGAATGGAGAATGTCTGATTTTTCCCCACTTCCTTTCTCTCATAAAAGTCAAAAAGCATATATATTTTACAACTTTTTCTAATACTTAGTAATGTTTGAAGTGGAACTGCTTCTGTTCTTAATATAACCATCAATGTATTCCAAGACCCTACACAATGTTTTAACTGTTAGTTCATAAGTAAACAGAAGAGTTTTCTCCCCAGAAAGTTTTCTTTCCTTCTTTGTAGTGCCTAAAGGATATGCATGTCCATCAGATCTTAGGAAGCTTTTAGAGAACAGATATATTACTTTTCTGTTGGATCCACCTGCTAGTCCGTCTTTGGGTGCTACACTATAATAACTCATTTAGCCCATCTCCATGCAGTAGCAGGATGATCAGCATCATTTGTTGTTTAAAATCAACCTTGGTAACGAAAGCATTTGTGACTCATGGGAGGTGCTGAAACGTGAGGTTTAAGTGCTTGAAATACTTATCAGAATGAACTGCATCAGCTAAGACTGGAAAAGACCAGTTTGACAAGTTTTTTTTTTCTTTTTTTTTTTTCTGATCAGCAGGAAAATTCATTTTCCAGCAGAAAAGTCAAGTCTCCATAGGCTCATCTTCAGAGATAAGTCTTTTAGCTTGTTGTTTTGTGAATTTTCCTAACCTATTAGCATGACTGACAAAAGATTATGAAATACCACATTTAAATGCATTCAGGGGGATGAAATATTCTTATACAATGCTTCATGTTTTGTTTTATTTCTCATCTTCATCCTGTCACATTCCTGAGAAGTTTTTTATTGAAGAGTAAGTAGCTACATGATTTACAGTGGCTAGAAAACATGTATGCAAACCTAGATGAGCTAGCATGTTCTTCCTTTTCTTCACTTAAAAGACCACGAACTTCTCACCAACTTGCCATGTGTCAGAAATCTATCAAACATTTGTTCCTACTAAATGCAACTCCTCAACCTACTTACTTTGTGAGCATCCCAAAAAACCACTCAATCAATATCTGGCTCACTTCCATGCTTTCTTCTCTCTAGCCAAAGCCTGGCTAGATTCCAAGTGTGTGATCTCTCACTATCTTCTCTTGGAGTTTTCCTCCACTTTCTTTTTTTTCAAAGCACAAATTGTACACCTGATGACTGCTTACTCTGACTGCACTTGCTATCATAGTTCATAAACCATAGCGCATGCGATCCACCTGCAACTCTCCCAGGCCAGCATTCATTAGATAATTACTGTTAACGCTTCCTCACTTCCCTGACAGTGGTCTGGTTCAAGACTGATGCCGGTAAGAATTATGAACAGAGACCTGGTAATAAAGGCTAAGCCCGAAAATTATATTCCAAAACCAAGAGTTATTGTAAGAGATATATCCACTCATAGCTGTTCTATTTACACTTATCCAATGCACAGTGTTGGGAAATACAACATAAATTAAATGATGTAGAGCACAATTACCAGTAGGAGAGACTTCAGCCTGTTACACTTGAAAAATCAGCTTTTCCCTTAAAAAACAAAACAAAACAAAAACAAAACAAAAAAAAAAAACAAAAAAAAACACCCTTTACACAGCTCTGTACTGCAGATGTTGTGTAATAGCTGCTTTTTCCCAAGGGAATTCTCACTCTCTCTTCACACACAGGCATACAAACACCTCCGCCTGAAAGGGCGCGTGGTACAAGCACTGCTTGCCCTTCATTGGAGCAAGCCTCCCCCGGGCACTGCGGGAACATTCCACCCTGCACATCAGCAGGATAGGCTCCTGCCAAGGATTTTGGGTCTCAATGAGTTCTTATATAACTGAAGTTTTAGGCATACATCAGTAAATCTCCAGTTGCTAGTTGCACAGGCAACTAAACCCAGATCCTCAGGTACATTATTCAAAAAAAAAGGGGGGAAAGAAAAAAGAGTAATTGAGAAATAACTGAGAAAGACTGCAAGGAACTGCTTCTTGTCCTCTCATGTTGCAGCTTTATCACAAAGCAATGCCACTGGGGTTTGCACTCTGCATTTATAGGCATCAGACTGTTCATTACTAATCAAGTTGGTTCACAACAAGTATTAGTCAAAGGTGTTTGTTGAACACTAATAAGAATCTCTCACTCATAAGAGTCTTTGGTTTACTGCAATTTTGCCTACAAGAAAAAAAAAAAGTAGCACACTTTCTCCAAAGAATTAGGGAAGTGAAAAGTGTTGCAAGAGTTTTTAAAATAAAGCTATTTAATTTGAACTTTCAAATTAAACTTCCTGTCTACTGCTGTTTGTAACCTAGCTATTACAGCCTCATTTCAGCTTTTTACTTCATGTTTGAAAACCATTTGCTTTGTATTAATAGAAGAACAGCACTCCTACAATAAGGCTTGTTTCTTCACAGGTATATTTTCATCTTTAAAAACATTATCAAATCCATCACGTCTGCACTTTCAACAAAGCACCTTCTTTTCTTTTTCACTGAGTCCCTTTGTTGAAAAACATTATCATAGAGAAAAAATGCAGGACTTTATTCACATGTATAAGGGTTTGTAGCTCCAAAGCTCACTTCAAGTTCACTTCTCCAAAGCAGAAAGCCTAAAAGACAGTAAATTAGACTAATTATGCTGCTGTGAATTGTATTTCTGGCTGAGTTGATGCTCTGAGATTTTACACACTGTTCCAAGTAGGTAATGTCTCATACTTTTCCTCTCTTTATAGAAAGAAATCTGTTAGTTCATAACCCCAGCGCTGGTTAATGTAGTATTTAATGCATGAACCTGCCCACTTTTACCAGCTCATGCAGTAATTACTGTAGCTAAAAAGATACTGCAGGTCTCAGGAACAGAGGAAACAACCTAAAATGTTAAGAGACGAAGAAGATTTCTCTAAAAGGATACTAACCAATTACATGTCAAACATCCTCATATTTGTATTCATGTGAACAAGAACACACTCTTAAAAATATTTAAGGTCTACACGAATGCAAACAGAGATTTAGCATTTTCTTTACTTGAAATGACTGATAGTATAAATTTAGCAAGTCTATTGCAGTAACATGGGAAAATTTTGCTATAGTTCCTTATTTAGCCAGTAAGTCACACGAACACTCATAGACATAATGACTGTTAGTTATGGCTTTGGTTAATGATACCAGTGATCAGAAATAATATTTCTACCTTAATAATCTATGAGCTAAACCTCAAATTAATGAAATACATATTTAGATTTGGATGCACTTTTAGTGTTTTCTTGCATTAAAACTCTTCTTTTTCTCATAAAAGTGAATGTCAAGTATATTTTGTAAATGTAACTAGGTTAACTAAACTGATTTATGAGAGCAGACACCCTGAAAGTTGCTAATTCAGTATATAAGTATTTAATCAGAAAATTTTTCAAGTAATCATTTTGCAAATTTATTCCATAATACATAAACTGTACCAACTGTAGACTCTTCTCCAATTTTTTTCCTTCTTTCTTGAGCACAACCAAAACAAACCAACCAATCAACCTAAATCTCTTCCTATATGAACCTGCGGCTTCCTTATTAGTATTTGATTTACTGGGGTATTCTAATCTTTCACCTTCTTTACATCACAATATGAATTGGAGCAATTCAGCTTGACTCCAATGTTCTGTCTCTCTCTTAGCATTTCACTTGATTGAATTTGAACCATGTCTCATACATGACAGAGAGCTGACAAAGAATTTCATTTTTTAAAAGCACCTAATACACATGTTCTGCTTGGAAATGAAATTGGGTTCTACATGCTCTTAGAATAAGTTACCTTTCCAGTCATCTAGACTATCTGACTCAAAGGTATTCTAAAGGCACAAAAAAATATTTTGGCTTACTATATGAGTCGGCTTTAAAGTAGCTTTGCAAAATTCCAGTTTTTGTCTTTTTGTGGGGTTTTCTATGTCTTTGAGCAGCATACATACAGAAAAGATATTTCTTGTAGAAGTCAGTCCTGTATTTAGAAGGGAAAAGGTGATGTTACATCTCAGCCATCATCAGTAGCAAGAAATAACTGGGCAAATGAAACTTTAGCCATCGAAACACCTGTGCATTTTTACCGTTTTTGTTGTCAAAACACAGGTGCATCTGACAGCAGAAACTGTCTCTGAAATGAATTTAAAAAACTTTAACTTTGATAAATGACAAAAAAATTCGTCTCTTCTCCATTCTTGGGCTGTGTTTGCAAAACTAACGGAGGGGAGAGCAGAAGCCCTTAAGTGAACTGCAGTAGCAGAAGATGTGTTTTTCTTTCTAATTGCAGCTGTGCTTCTTAAACAAACACAACTTACAAAACTATGTGAAGAGTCAACAAGAGAGATGAAAAATGGTAAAGCAGCAGCCACCACATGCAAAATGGTGGCTGATAAGGCCCAGCTGGTCAGCTAGCTCTTATAAAACTGTAGCGCCTTTCCAGAACCTAACACAACTACACCAACAGCTCAGCAAAAGAAAAAGTATCTCAACTCTGTAACAGAGGTACAGAGTTCTCCATGTGGTAAATTAATAAATTACCTGCTTGTAAATTACATCCTTCTACCACTCATCATCCCAAGCACCCCTACACTACCACAAGCATCATCTCATCATGTGAAAAAACAAGATTACGTGATCACGATAATCATTATTTTCCAACACAGTAACAAAAAAGCTAGGTAAGTACTCTTATTTGAAACCACCGATGTGCAGAGAATCATAATTAATCTTCATGTAGCACTGCAAGCTCTCCTTAACTGTTTAAGTATCATCATAATCGCAGGTCCAAAACAGGAACCTCTTGGCTTTGCTTACTGACTCTCTCACATGCTTCTTTTCCAAGACAAGGCTCTCATCTGAGAGCAGAGACACGAACAACATGAAGCAAATGCAAACTGGAGCAAGAGCAGGGCAGGTCCCAATGTCTTGCCCTGAGTGGAGAAAGGGGTTAATCTTAAGTGGCTGTTTAGCGGACTGCTAGAAATGAAGACAACCATGGAGACAAGGAGCAAAGAAAGGAAAGGGCCAGAGATCAGGGAAAGGCAAACATATTTCAATCTGTATTTGCCCTCAACTTGCAACTGTTACTTTTTTTCATTTGTTTACTACGGACAGAGTAATTTTGTTTTAATTTTTTTACAATAAAATGCTCTTTAGTATACTGATAAGGGCCAATAAAAGCTCTGTTTTTTCCCCCCTCTCTTCTCCTTGAAGGTCTACTTTATCTACAGAACTGTTATCTGAAGTGAATTACTGATAAGAAAAATTAAAGAGCTCAGCAGCAGAATGTGTGAAGCAATTGGAGCCCCAATTCCCACACCTCCTCTTTGGCTCCCTAAACCAACCCATTCTGAGCATCAATCACAGCCAAGCTTGGAAACCACAGTTGGGGAGGGGAAAGGGGGAAAAAGGGGGGGGAGAGGGGAAAGACWTTTGAAAGAATATATGTTTCTCTGATTTCAACCACTGCTGCTTTTCTTCACAGATTTATTAAAACCTTCTGAAACAGAAAAGTCCCCCAAAAGTCCAAGCTTGTTTTGGATCAACTCAGGATAACCTCTACCAAGAGCATCTCTTTGGCAAGACAGCATAATGGTATAAAATGACAGATATTTATCCAGAAAGATTGTTACAAACTTATTTACCCAAGAAACTTAAGTGATAATACTACACAGATATAATTACAGAACTATGATTATATTGTAAGAAATTCCTATACACAAAGATCTTCAGAAAAGAAGTGCATTAATATTTTTGGCCTATGGTATGGCCTATACTGCTTCCAGAACAACATAAGCTAAAAGAGCAACAAAACTAATCTGTTTTATTCTGTAATAAGAATGTGCCTCGGTGAGCCAAGACTCTGTAGTCGCACTTAGAGCCGAGCCAAGAGAACGGAATGTGTGAATCCTCACACGCCCCACTGCAAAGGCAACTTGTTTATCTTGAATGGTGTGAATTCAGGAGGGTTTTACATCAGTAACACTTTTTGCACAAACTCCAGCTATGTCAACTGAATACAACAGGATCTTTTCTAAACCCTGTATGTCAAACTGATACGTATTCTTATTAAGATGGGCTTATTTCACTACTATTCTGAATCCTCCCAGCCTCCAGAACACTTCAGAACAGATCCACAAATGTAGAAAGGCAGGAGCGTTTTGTTGCTTTATTAAAATTCTGTATCAGCTGCTTAAGAGCCTACCAAAAAGCAAGAAATACAAAATGGATCAACTTTAAAACTGTTAGTATTTAGCAGGAATTACTACTGATTTTAGATATGATTTTTTTTTAAATAATCCAAAATGTGCTTCCACAACATTGAAGACTTCTTTACAGGTACAAACCAGAGCTCCTGAAACCCACTTCATAACCTTCAGATAAAATTCTCACTGAATTTCTCTGTAACAGAATTGGGGTCACCTTACCTATCCCAACTTATTAAATCAGGGAGGGATCTGGGGGGGGGGGGGGAAGAACCAGAGAACCCCCTGGTTCACAAAAAGCTCTGTTTCAAATGATTAGACTTAGAGCCTCCGAGTTTTTCTCTGGTCTATACCTGGATCAATACTTTTAAAGTGTCTGTCCTGCATGAAGAATTCTGCAATCAAAGAAATATCTTCCTAATCGCATGGGTAAACTGAGCAGCTGCTTCCATCTCCTTAGGGCTTGCCTGCATGGAAAAATTATTCCCAAATATGACAGGCTATGAATTTGAAGTGCAATAGCTGTTCCAAAATAGCCACCTATACAACACAGTTACTGCAGTCTAAGAGCATCCAGCAGAATGCTTTATACTGCAAGGACAATTCATGTCCATTTCTGCTGCCCCCCCCCCCCCCTTGAGGAGCCTTCTGAAAATAAGGAGTTAAAATGTTCCTTCTCTCAAGTCCACATCTCATCAGGTAGCCTGCCACAATCAAATGCTACATTGTAAAGTATCCCTTCCAATGGAAGATACCTCCAAATATATGCCAGAAAAACAGCATGGGAACTAAAATGTCATTTCCATCTTCACTGCCACAGAGCAAACAAACGGTGACAATTACAATAGAAATACAGCAGTTCTAATGGCTTATTGTTTACCCCTCTGCTCTTCAAAGTGGTCTATCTGCAGGATTTGGGAGGGGGTTTTGTTTCTTTTTTTCCTGCCAGCATATTTGACCTATGTTACTACCGTAAGAGTCATGCATAACAGACACGATGTTCAGAGGCTTGCCATTTGCTCCACCGAAAATAAAGCCCTTCTAGTCTTGTAACCTTTCCTCCAGGTTAGGGCTTCAGCCTATGGGCTCCTTAATAATAGCTTAACGATAGAGCTGCTTTAAAGTAGTAAGTTATTTTACAGGTTATACTTCAGAAATACCTGCTGACCTGAACTAGTAGACAGTCAGTCTTCCTCTAAATGCCATGACAAAAAAATCACATGCTGTAGGTGTTAAAGAACTATGTTTCTCACCCACAAACTACTATTTACTTAAAGGGTCAAGGAGGTTGTCATTAGGGAGCACTTCGCAGTATCCAGGTTAATTCATATCAAGAAAGAAAAAAATTACCACATCTGCAACCGGAGGTTTAAGTTCAGCAAGTAAACATAATCCTCCTTGCCTATTTTCTATCAGTACTTTTTTACACTTCTGTTATTCAAAGGCTTTTTCTCCACATGTTCACATCATCCTTGCTTTATGCCTTTTGTGGCATAAAAATCCTGACATATTTTCACCCTAAAGCTGTGATTATCATCTTTTGAAACCAATAGGGACAGACAATGATGGAAAAAACCCATAAACCCTAACATTTGAAGCACATGCCTGGCAAAAGTCTTAGCCCAGATGTATACTAAATATAGAGGTATCAACTAATGACTACACCAGAATAAAACATTTTTTCTGTTTTTAATTAAAGCTGCCATAACAGAGAGCTTATTTTTTCCAAACTCCTGCTCTCCCTGCCAGTGTAAGCCATTTTATTGTAATGCTTTCTTGCAACATGGGAGAAAAGATATGAATGCCCTAAGGTGGAGGTATTACCAGCGCAGGTGGATCAATCTTCCAAGCACAGAATAACACACTGATCGCAAAGCAGGTAAACCAAACAGAGTATCTGGAGAAGCCAAACAAATAAAACCAGGTTGGTGACTCAGTTCTGTGGTGCTCCGCAGCCACTCTGGTAGAGCTAATTTGCCTGGTGAAATTGTCCTGATCGATAGCTCCAAGGCAGCTGTGACTTGGCTCTCTTGACAGTCTATTGACTAGAGCTTCCCCCCACCACTACCACTTTTTAAATCCAAATGCCATACTTTTGCAGCCTGACCCAGACCACAGGGTCCCATCAGCAGATGTTGACATTATCTCCTTTGGATTGTAACAGCTCATCATAAACAAGTATTCTGCTTTTTGAGCTTTGTTTTGGTTTGGATTCTTTCAAAAATGGCCACACAGGGGAATAGAGGAGGGAAAGAAAAGATTATCATTTGTAACTTGGTACAGAATGGATCTTTGCTCTTGTATTATATATTTCCATTATGATGAAAGCAACAGGATGTCATTAATCTGTATTTTCCTACCTGACCAAGTGCCTTAATATTCTGTTGCATTTTGCTATTTAATTCAAACAAGCACTTCAAGAAACACCTGAAAACCGTGATTTTGTGTTACTGCTGTTCAGTTAGGTGAGGTTTTAAGTGTCTTTTTTCTCTTTTGTATCATATCAGCAGACATAAAAGCTGCAACCAAACATCCTAGACCTTCACCTATGCTTAAGGTCAGCAGCACATGCATTGCTTGTTTATTGTTTTACACTGTCTTGAACAGTCATGAATTTGAGAAGCAATCCTGTGTTGCAACCATGATCTTTAAATATGTCAAGGTAAGGGCCATGTGGTACCACGTAACCTTGACATTATCATATCAAAAATGAAGGCTGAACTGTTCCTCATGCATCACCAAACCAGATGCAGCAGAAGAATGCAGTGTTAGTGGAACTCCCTTATGAATAGCCAGCTGCCATGACCTGG
Source organism: Apteryx rowi (assembly GCF_003343035.1). Lineage (NCBI taxonomy): Eukaryota > Metazoa > Chordata > Aves > Apterygiformes > Apterygidae > Apteryx > Apteryx rowi. The sequence continues at coordinate 116,715 of NW_020448196.1, forward strand.
AAAAAACAATTCCTTTTGATGAAGCTAAGAGACTTTTCAAGCACTGTCTAGTGCACAAAATTATTCAGATGGTTTTATGATTTAGGCTATCGCCTATGAAAGTCTTCAAGGAAGTTACTGAGCACCATTTCACGAGAGCTGACCTGAAATCCCAGAGTTAAATCTACAAAGGGCTCAAGCCCAGCTCCATCCAAAAGCCAGTGGGATTTTTTCTGTTGACTTCAATGGAAGCAGACAGGGCTTAGAGGGGAACATGAACCCAACTACTAGGCACACCTATAAATGCCTTGTTTCGGAGTCAGTGAGCAGCTGTACAAAGTCTACTACTCAAAATGAGTAAGAAAAGCTGTATTACTGAGATTTTGATTATTTGTCTAAGGTACAAACTGATAGGAAAGAAGCATAATCTAGCAAATAGACCACTAGATTCAGTACAGCAGTCTACCTCCAATATCCCAGTTTGATCAGCAACATGCTGTATGATCCTGGACAATGTGCCCTGTTACATCCCTACTTTCCATCTTGTCTTGTGCCTGTCCTGCCCACTACCCAGTCCTTGCTTCAGTGCGGCACACTTAGCACAAATAAATCTGTCTTAGTTTACAACTCCAAATGTTACTATTACACAAATAATTCCTATAGTTTGTAGAAATATTTGAAGCCTGACATTTGTTTTTGGAATCACTGGCTACCATAAGTAAATGTAAGATTTGACTTTATTTAGAAAAAAAGAAAAAGCTATCAAAGCATCAATTCCAAACCACACACTTAACTCTCACCTCACTTCTCCTGTGCACTATATACACACATGCATGGAATTATACCTTACACCTTGATGCACTGTCAGAAATTGTACCTATTTACTGGATTGGTGCACTGAAGAATACAACGTGGTTTTGTTGGATTCCAGCATTATAAATAGGGCCATCTCAGGCTATTCAGAAACTACTAGTACTTTCATTACTTTCATTTCTTCTTCAGGAAGGGAAATGCTTAACACTGAACTACTGACAGGAAATACAGAGTACAGTTCAGCAATCTTAAGTTCTTAGCCACCTATTTCATATTAAATGTGCAGTCATAACATTTTGTCACAAAACTAAATCAAATACACAATCATTAAATTATTAATTCAAAATGTCAGGAACTTCTGGCAATGTAAGCTTTAGTGACTCTCAGTATCCTACTTTTCCTTGAACCAGGATATGTGGATTTTAAATCTATGCAGTAGATATGGTCCAAGAAGATTTTGATGGATGCACAAATTTTTACTTGTATCTTTCCCCCGCCTTTCCTGGTTCACAAAAGTTGAGGGCTAATGGAAGTGCTGGTATTGTATGGTTCAGCAACAGAAACCATAGATCAAGTGAAGCCTCCGCAACAAACCTATCTTCCTACCTGAACAGGATTAGCAATATCTGGACTGGAAAATTCTCTTTCCACCCTTGCCAACTCAGAAAGAGGATCTGAACGAAACTGCTAACTCTAATGAGCAGCAAACTGCTGGTTATGTGAAGCGAGCTACTATATACCACTTAGCATCAAACTGTAAACCAGTCATTTCACTTCACTGATCTTATTCAGGTTTCCCAGAGTTAAACAGACAACTCATTATCCAGTCTATCACATTGTCCTGTCTACCTCTCTCCTCCAATTGTTTTGAGACACAGCATGAAGCAGCTCATGCCATCTTACACAAGCTGTCTCCTGTGTCTCCCTGCAAAAGGGAGCTGCTGCTTACAGAGGACTTGGGGGGAGGAAATCCAAAACAACCACCACCACCCCACAGCACTAGCACCAGACTTAGTCCTAGCACCTTTAATAGCACTACCACCAACAATAAGCATTTATAAATTCTCCAGTATGCCTAGGTCATATTTCCTAAACAGGATCCCCTAAAATGGTATTTTTCATCCAGCATCTTTTTAATCTGAAGTGAATTAACTAGCAGTAACCTCAGTAGTAGAAATGGAATTAAAAATAATCTAACCCTGACACTTTGCATTTACTCATTTTGTTATGAATAGCAGCTGTATCCTGTTATTTGTGATGCAAGTCTTTTGACAGGGCTCTGCTGGAAAACACACACGTGTTCACGGGTAAGCTGGAGAAGAGCACAGCAGGATCCGACCTTTCCCTCCGCTCGCATACAAAACCGCGCCTTCAGAATTCCTTTCCATCAAAGACCAGTAGAAATACGTGATGAATGGGCCCTGCGAGAGCACTTCTCCTTGCCTTCGGCTGCAATGGCTTGCAGGCATCTGACACTCCATCAATACCAAGAGCTGGCAGCTTGAAAGGCGGGAAGGACGTTCACTGATAGCATGCATCTGCTTACTAATAGCACTGGTGCCTCACTCCTTTTCCCATTCATTGCCTGCAGAAACGACTCCATTGAGAGCCTCACCATCAACAGATGGTCCCAGGCTAAGGTGTAATCAGGAGCAGCTTGCTAAATTTACCCAAAACAAATAGAATTACAGGTTTTTGCTGAATCTGAACTGAACTGGGAACTTGGGTGGTACAGAGAGTGTTAACACAAGCACATCTCACAGTCATGATCTGAAGTTGCCAGAGAAAATCAGCTCTGCCCTGAAGTTGCATATTTATACTCATGCTGCTTATTGTCTCAGCTTATACAATAGATGCTTATTTTGAGAGAATTTTTAGCCGCATCCTAATTAAGTCATTTACCTCCTACAGTCCTCTTTTCCCCTCAGAATATACTCTGCTAAGAATGTTTTAATGCAAGATCTACACTTTCATCACCTTCAACTCATGAGTATTTCAATGTGTCAACTTTTTACTCCATTAAGAAAATAAAAACTACTACTAAAATTGAAAAAGCCTTTACTGAGACAGAAAACTGTGTTATAACACAGGACTGGATGTGTATATGCCTTGAAAGCATCATTACCTTGAAGTTATTTGCTGTTTTGTTGAATGCAACATTTAAGTTTGGAATCATGCCCTGTTACAATTTACTAATAGCAATTCCAAGCAGAAGCAAAGGAAAAAAGAAAGATTAATCTCAAACGCAGGTTCTGTAACAAGAGTTAATATTCAAATTCACATTCACTGTGCACAAAACAAGTGTTTCCTTTTTAAACAAGTTTATACTACAATATCACCTTATTAGACCCCATATCTTCTTGCTAGAGATGTTAAGACTCATCTGCTGACTCTAATGACAAAAATAAGATTTTAAAGATACTAACTTCCAGTAGTCACACTGAATATAAAAGGATTAGAAAAAACAGTCTCATCTGCTTCAAGAGGATCCTTTAGTAAACTGCAGCAGAGCACAATCAGTTCTATTCTATGGACTGGCATTATATACATAACAGAACACCCTGTGGGCAAGCAGGCTGCACTAGCAACACTGCGGATCTAGCCTGGCCAATGGATTTCATTCAGTAGTTGCATGCAAAATAATTTTGTGTTTGTGTGTCAGCGATTAGAGAGATTTCAATCATAGTAAAAACAGCAAAACCGACCACTTTCTTGTGTGTAAATTTTATCACTTGAAGGGCAAATGTAGCATTGCTCCATTACTTATGATCCCACTGTCTTCAGACAGCATCATCTGACTTAACAGTAAAAGCCCAATAAAAGCTAATTTCTTCAAACCGTCATTGTTTTTATTTACCTCGGAAAAGTTAAGCTATTTGCATAATTGATAATAACCACATCTTGAGGCTTCATGCTGTAGCTCTTCTACAACACAAGGTTTTCAGCACTGTTGTCAACTAAAGGAACTGCTGACCCACGGGGCAATGTACTGCCCCTTGAATTGTACCAAAACAACTACTTTGGGGCCATGATGTGGACCCAGATAAGAAAAGTGACCTGGTTAAAATAACAATAGGTGTCGTATTGAGGAATTATTTTTGATCTTGATCAATCCCTTGATCCATTTCCTAGCGTGCAAACTGTCAGCATAACTGAGTGCGCCAAATGCTCAACTACAGGGATGCATCTCCCGCAGCAGGGTAAGACACAAGATCTAAACCCAGCAGATCTGCCAAACCCTTCATCCCACGGAGCTGTGGCTTAAAGAATTTGCAGGATCAGGTCCTACATCACAGTATCAGCCTTGAAGTTAGSAGGATCGTTTGCGCAATCACCTGCTTAAGCCCTTTTTAACAAGTGAATGCTTGCCATCAAGAGCTCCTTCACAGCAGTTATCATTTCTGTCATGTAAAACTTTAGGTCAGAGCTTACTGCCCTGAGAGACCAGAAACTCTCCTTCAGAGTAATTACAATCTATTACATCTGGTTGGTACACATGCCTGTGTGCTATCACTGTGTGCTGCAAATGATTACAGCTATGGATTAGAGGAAGGAAAAAAAAAAAACAAAAAACCACCAGCAACCTACACAGATGATTTTTAATCCTTGTCAAGATCACAGCTGTGTTCTTTATCAGTTTAGTTATTATGCAAATATTTGCTTTGACCTACATATTTATCAATGTTCAGAAATATTTTTAAAATCAAACTAGAAAGAAAGATATCTGATGCGAGGGGGTTTTCTCTCATAAGAAGAAAGAAGCTCTATTTTTAAGTAGCTATCAGCGTTTATCCTTCAAATAAGAGTCAAGACCTAAGTGCTGTGATCTGGCTGACAGTAAATGTTTATCAGTATTTAACGGAAAGCCTGGCAAACCCCGAGGCCAGCCTTTCCACACGGTGGCAGACCAGGTGAGCCGCACGCCAAGCCCGTCGCACAGCCCGCGGCACCTCACAGCGGCGGGGCGCGCCGCCCCACGCCTCCCGGCCAGCGAGGCACAGGAGCCGCCGCCGCCCCCCGCGTGGAGCCGCAGCCGTCCCGCCCCCCGCGGCCGTCCCGCCCCCCGCGTGGAGCCGCAGCCATCCCGCCACCCGCGTGGAGCCACAGCCGTCCCGCCACCTGCGGCCATCCCGCCCCCCGTGTGGAGCCGCAGCCATCCCTCCCCCCGCAGCCATCCCGCCACCCGTGTGGAGCCACAGCCGTCCCGCCACCCGCAGCCATCCCGCCCCCCGCGGCCTCCCCGCGGGCGGGCGGGCGGAAGCGGGCCGGGGTGCCGCCTGCGACGGGAACTGCGGGAGCCAGGGCAGGTCTCCCTCCCGCCACAGCCGGACACCGGTGGTGGCAGCAGGCCTTACATCTTGCCGAGGCTGACGGTGCGACCCCAGCAAGGGAGCCGCTCTCAAGCCATGCCAGAGCTGTGGACAGTCACCCATTACAGATGACACATGCACAAATACAACTGTGGCTTCAGGTAACACAAGCCCCTGTGCAAAAGCAAAGTTTCCTACACATTTAATTAAAAAGAGTGCGGATCTTAACAGCCAGTGACTAAGACGGCTAAATGAATGAAAAGGAACTAGAAAAGAGATATTGCAGGAATACTACAGCATAGCTTTTAAAAATAAAACTGACATATTTTAGAATAATAGAAAATAATGCTGGAAAGTACATCTTCCCTGAATGATGTCTGCCTGAGCTCTGGAACTATATTCCAGTTCTTAACCATCATTGCTGTGTAAATTTACCTACATTTAATCAAATGTATTTTGTAACTAGTATTAATTATCCATTATTAGAACAAAAATCCTTTTGTATGAAGAGAACTGGTGAAAATTTAAACTTGGAGAAGACTCTGCAACCTGATGTGTGCCTCTGTAGCACATGCACTATCACATAAATTTAACAGAAGGGAGTAAAACCGAAAGACCAAGATGTAAATCCTACCACTTGTTTGGAAAAAAAAGTAATGAAATAATTAAGTGAAGCTTGCATATATCAACCTGAGCTGTATTGTGCCTAAACTGCAGATCATGTACAAAATCCACCTAAGGAATGTGTAATTTGTAAACACAAAACCTACCCGTTCATCTATCTGACTACAAAATCAACGATAAAGCTATTTCATAACTAAGTCCTCGGTAGAATTTTCTGTAACTTGTCCTGTTTTACTGTTCCTAACTCAAAAAGGAAATTGTAGTGTCTTTTGTGGTATTTACTAAATTTTGCTTTGAATAACCTTCTCTCTTAACTTTGTAAACCTGTAAGGTTAGCAAGCCTGTGCAACCATTACCTGTTTTGACTATTTGATTACAATGTATGTTAATATGTTGAAGCCAAAATAATTGCACAAAATGACCCATTTAAAAGCCTCCTATTTGAGAAAGCTATTAAAAAGAAGTCCCCTGTCTGGGAAGTATGGTTTGGCTTAGGTGTCTTGGATACGGAGACTCTTCAACCTGAGACACTTCACTAGGCTCTTCACTGCTAACCATAGAAAATCTGCCAATCTGAAGTTAGAAAATTATCATCAGAGAGTTATATTCCTGGTAGGTGCATCTGTCAGCAACACATGCAGCCTCTGGCAAGTTCAAAAGGACATTTCCAGAGTGATGGGTGCACAGGTTTTCCTCTGCCCATGATAACGTGGTATTTAAGAAGATAAGGAATTCCCTAATGGGATTAACATCTTTGTTTCCTTAGTTGTGGAATCAGCCAAGAACTTTTCAGCGATGCTGATCTCTCCTTGCCTGTATTCTGAGGTCTCRCACCACAACTGCATCCCCAAAAAAGCATGCAGAAACACAGGGAGGTGCTTCTTTCTGTCCACTCACTCCCCTCGGGCACCTTTCTCACCCTTTCTTTGGCATGCCATAAATACAGGCGGCTTCAGAAGCATGCAGTATATGAAGTGCCTCTGCAGGGCCTTAGAGAGCACCCCGCTGGCCCTCGCCAGGTCAGCAGTTCTTTGTGGCGGAAGAAAACAGCGGCTGCCCTGCGGGAGGAGATGCTCTCTCAGAGTCTTCTGCAGTGAGGAAGAGGGGAGCTGACACAGGCTTCCCGCCACTGCCCCCTCACTGCACCACGGCTTTCACGCCTCCCAGCCACAACAGCACTGCACAGCAACCATCTTGCTTCCCAACATATTTTCAGCTTCATGCAGTAAACCTCAAGCAGAGACTTTACTTTTGTCCTTTATTATCTTGACGTTAATCTAAAATAAAGGTAATTTAGACTCAGGTTATAAGCAATACATATAAAAACCCAGGGAGGAAGCTGGCAGCAGCAGCCAGACTCCGGGCTTCAGAAAGCCTGTCAGAGCCTGCCAAAACACAGTCTTAGCTAAAAGTATTAGCACATCTGAGACCCCATGGATGCCTAAAAACGAAATAAAAACAAAACAAAGATGCTCTCCAGCAACTCTATTGTCTCCGTCTTCTGGTGGGGGGAGAACAATAGCCTGCGCCTGTGTTTTGGCTGAGAGCATCTATGCAAGACCAGTAACAAGTTCCCCTCTGATGAAAYCATGTATGACAAGCTCAGCCCGGAGCAAATTTTTACAGTCAAGTTATAAATCCCTCAAATAGGGTCTCATAATGAAAATGTGAACACAGTCTTAATAGATGGCACCTTGACCTGACAGAAATCTGGCCTCCATTCCTCTGCCAAAATAGCCTTGAGACTAAGAAAGGAGCAGGTCCCCCTCCAGTAGGACTTGTGGGGAGGGAGGGAGGGTTTGATGGATGGGTTTGTGGACAAAGGAAAGAGGGAAGAGGAATAAACTGCAAATTGATCTGTGCAGCAGAATAAAAGCAGGATGTGGCAAGGTAGACCTAGGTGGAATTAGTTTCCTGAACATCTGCAGCAAACATAAAAAACTACAACCAATACCAAGGAGGGAGAAAAAATAACACATCTCATGTTGCATGAAGGGAACTAACCAACAAAATAAAACAAAAGCCAAAAATGTTATTTCCATGACCATCACATTCACTGGCCATTCTGTTCCCAATTTCCTGGTTTAAGCTGTGTGTTTTGCCACATCATTAAAAAAAATAATAACCTTTCTGCCTTCTCCGAAACTGTTTGAAAACATTCCCCTGTTAAGACATTAACTGAGCCAGTCCTCCAGACCTAAACAAAAGAGTACCACTGCACTGGGCTTCTGGCTTATTTTTCTTCCCCCCAAACTACTTCAGACTAAATACAAATTGGAGTCTCCTCCTAGGAATCCACAAAGATCCATCTTAACAAAATGTCTAAGTACGTGATACGCAAGGAAACATTTGTGTTTTTCTTTGCCTATGTGAACGTCTGGGAGAAGAAGAAAAGGTTACTGTTTTGCCCATAATTATTTCTCCTCCCCCTTTCATCCTTCCTATTCCCAGGGTAAGCAGACAAAACAGCATATCAGCACCCCAAACTGAACTCATTTACAAAGCTCTAATTTTTCACTTAGCTGCATACAAAGCAAAGGTACTGCGGAAGGACCGTTCACATGCGAAGGGCTAAATTCATTTGCCTGAAAACGTGAATGCCTTCAGCAGCTTACAAAAATAACCCAAACAACTGACACTCCCTTACCTTAACTTACCAGGAAAACAGTTCAAACAATGAAACAGAACAAAGTAGATACCCTGAAGATACTTCAAACCAACTTAATAAATGTGATGTTTTCCAAGTAGTCTACTGCTGTTTAATGGTCAGAATATTCGTTTGAACTATTTGGATTTAAAAGCTAATTTGACTTTTTATTACTTTTCCCCATCGTGTGATTGCTCCTGCCCTCCTTAACTGTCTGTGGCAAACGAAAAGATTTACCTCATGTAGAAACATCACAAAATCCATGAATAACTATTTATTAAAATTATATTAAAAAAACAGCTCACCAGTGGCTTGAGTCTGGCAGAATGAGAAGATTCCTGCACAAGCACATCCTCAAAACACAAGTGTGGCTTAGCTTTCCAACGAAAGCTGTTAGAAAAATGTATAACTCATTACAAAACAAAAAATGGATAAGAGGAAGAAGTACTAGGAATAAAATAACAGCCTTGCATGACTTAGGACAAGAAGAGGTATTTTCATTTCTCAGTTTCTTGGGGGGTGGGGGAGGGGAGTGGAAGAGTTATTCAAATACCTAGTGGTTTGGGGAACAGGTATCTGTTCTCCTGATTCAAAATCCTGGGCTCCAAAGTTAGTATAAACAACTCTGGATAGCTCACAGCTGCCCCTGAACACCACTCCCCTTGTAAGGAATAGGAAAAGGGTTAGGGGGAAGAGCATGAAAAGTAAACAAATTAATTTCTTGATAGATAACCTCAAAGATGCAGAGGGGGCTAGTGATCTTCTGTAGGCACATCTTCTCCACAGACCTTTGCATATTTTGAAGGAAACACCTCCATGGTTTGGTGCAAATCTCCTCCCTGCCACGACTGAACACAGACCATAACCAGAGCATCTCTAAAGAGCATACCAAGTTCTTCAAACAGTTCAGTGAATACTGAGAGCACACCTTTTCCCAGGGCAGCTGTAAACTTGCAAGCACATGCAAAAATACCTGTGCTGGAGGCAGTCACAGATGACATGGTTCGCTAATATGACAGCAGCCACAGCGTGTTTGCCCAGCGCTGACAAGGACCGGGAGAGCTCTTTCTCACTACAGCCAACTGACTTAACCCAGAAGAGATGCAGCCACACTTTATGCGCTTCCAAAGAGACAACAGGGGCTTTCGGGACACTCTAAGGAGGTAACACACGCCGACGAACAAGCGCGCGCGCTCTCCTCTGCAACTCGCAACATGACACCGGTGTTACTGAGGGTAAAGCACTGCATGGAGAAAACCGAGCTAGCTCATAGTGTGCTATGTGTTAGCACACCACTTCACCCAGACGGTCAGAGCTGCCTCAAATACGTTACCATATCACACAGACCAGCCCACCAAGATGGTCACTTCAGAAAGAGAGGTAATAAAAGTTTCATTTTTTTCCACAAGTCCTACCCTACTGTGCTTTTTACTTTGCCATTTTATCCCTTTCAATATCCTGTCTTGCATAAAAGAATTTTATTTAGTAACAGTAACAGAAATGTTGAAACAGGCCACGCTGGCTTCATTGTTCCAGCCTGGAGTAAGGCTAGAAGGCCACCACAGATGATGGAGGATGTTTGCATCCTACCTCTCAGTAAATGTGAATACTTTGTACTGAATTCAAGCCTGGGAAAGAATCATCTACGGCTAAGATTCATCTTTGATTGTTTGTCTGTTTTCTTTTCAGGAGAAGGGGAATAGATGGGTTCATTTTATTAAATAAAATGCAACCGGAATGTAGAAAATATGTACAACCTGGATAAAGGATTTTTTAATGACAGCACTGTAAATGACATTTTCCCTCTACTTTAGAATACTGCAAATAGCAAATTAGCATACCTCAGAGAGTGGAATTTCTGCTACAGGAGAGATGAAAGGTTAACTGTCTAAAGAGTAAAGAATATGTTTGACATCTATTTAGAAAAGAAAGAGGCTACTAATAAAAGCAGAGGCCCCACTTGATGCTCCTAATTCTCCTTCAGTGTTTGCATACACTTGCAAATAATTAGAGAACCCCACTCCAAAAAGCCCGGCTGAAAAATAAAAAAACCCACTGCAGACCTCAATGCCTTGTTTGCTGGGCTTGTTAGAGGGTTCTGGAGGTCACAGTGATTGACAAGCCTTTGGTGCCTGTAGGAGGGCTGATAATACATACACATCTCTCAAGAGGCAAGCTCTGAGTACTGACCACACTTAATAAGCAAAGGGCAGCCAGTAGGCTGAACAATGGCGCAAGCAAACCCTTATGAACTAGCGGTGGCTTAAAGACTGCAAATTACATTCTCTGTCAATTAGTACCAATTAGAAAGCGGGAGGATATGGTATATCATGCAAATAAAGATTCCCCCCCACACGCTCCAAGGCTCTTTCTCATAAAGCTACCTTTGTTACCGCTTTTTACCATGCACCTTACTGCTATATACACATGCCCGGGCTCCCATGAGAGAATTTGCTGTACGTGTTACTATAGCAGTGGAGTTGTTTAGAAAAGCAATTTGAGCCAGGATGCACAGGCTTGAGTTTCTATAACCTACCGTAACCTAAGTGCTAAGACTGGGATTTCATAAAGTGTGACAGAGACAGAAACCACAGCCTCAAACCAGACAAAGCTGCACCCAACAGAATTCCACCTGCGCGCTCACGGCAGCCTCGTGTGAGCGCTTCCCACCGAAACACCAAACTGCAAGCAATTTTCAATGGTTTGCTGTTCAGGCGCTAGTCTTCATTCTGGCAGCTGCCACAGCTTGAAGGAGGAGAAACACCACCAGGGAAGCAGATGGCGATTCCCCCTTTTTCTAACTCTTTATAAACCAGGTCTTGTTGAGTTTGTGTGTTTATTCTATGTAGGTTTAAACAGAGCAAACTGCTTCCACAGGCATGTTTATAACACTGGTTTATGATGTGACTTCACGGAGAGAATTTGTCCCTCTGTTTATGTGCTAGTCTACTTCTGCAGCTGTTTTTACTTTTACTTGTTTTGAAGGCATGGTGTAACTCATTAGCTTATAACTCAACTTGCATCTAACTTCAACTAGCATTTTAAAGACAGCTGTGTCTGTTTAGCAAAGGAAAAATAGCTCTATTCAGTGTTTAAACGTATACCTTCAGTGAACAGAACTATTGACCGATAATATTGACTATGCTTTTCAAGCTTTACTGAATCTCCACACAGGCTAGAGGAATAATAATATAAATGCGATTAAGATTTCATCAACAGTAGGTGGCAGGAAAAAAAATCATATTATTTTATTTTACTAAAGTCACCTTAGGCCCTACATGCATAATAAGAATACTTTGATCTTACCACTTTTCACTAGTGAAATTCCAAAGTGCTTTACAAAGGAAGTCAGTATTGCTATTTACATAGGGGGTACCATTTCCAAACAAAAAACTACTGCTCGTTTCTTTTCTCATGCATCTTCTTCAAAACTATTGTGAGAAACTGAAATGCCTCCTCCACCACCACCACTTCCCACCCCGCTCCTCCCCCAAAATATGCAGTACAAAGCACTAAGCCTGGGCACACTATCTTTCAGAGACCTGCTGGACCATCCACTTTTCCCATTCACCAAGGGACAGCCCTTACCTTTTCCAGTCCAGAAAAGATTGGGGGCTTGGTCCCCTACTGCAGGCAGTGGAAGCACTGCTGTTGTGCCACTGGGCTCAGTGAGAGTATGGCTGGGCTCCTGACCTACTGAATTTCACCTCATGTTATTAAAGCCTAGCATGCAGTTCTAGCACAATATGGAAACACAAGAGAAGTGCAGCAACAAAGCTCCAAGGAAAAAAATAATACACTCTACATTTCAAGAAAACTGATGCCAAAAAAAGATGTTGTTAGAAAGCTTGCCTGGGTAATTATTTTTGGCAAAACATAGACATTCCTTGAAAAGCTTGTAACACAGAAGCATAAAATATGGGTCTACTGCTTAAAAGTGAAATTAAGACCGTTAAGTAAGTGCCACAGTTATTTCACAGACTGTCTTAGAATGCTTGGCGTTAAAGAAAAAAAATGGAGTCTTGCTTAAACAGCTTCATCTGGATATTTTCTTTAAAAACAGAAACAAAAAAAGCCCCCGCACACATTTGAGAAGCATTTTAATATTTCAGCAGCTCTGGAACTGAAACTAAACAATACCAGAGTAAGGCCTGGTTTTCTCCTTTGAACTGTTAAGTACTGCTCAGCTTGTGTCAGGTGTGATAAAATGAGTGTTACTGTGACAAAGCACAGTGACTCACTTTCCCATTCTCTCCCAATTCCTCATTCATAGCTTTGTTTTTCCTGTTTAGAAAGAAAAAGGGGCCTTCCATTCATTTCCAACAGGGCCACAGAACTATCTCAGGAGCCTAGAGGGACAGTGCGTCACTAAGACAACAGAAGTAAGCAAAAAAGACAGATATAAAGAAAGGCTTCTTCAAAGGCATGTTGTCTGATGTTTCATAAATCACAGTGTCACTTTAGCATAACAATAGCTGTTTTCATGTAATGTACTCTAGGTTATCCCTCTTTACACGGGTTAGTTGATATAGTTTGCAAATACCACAGCTGGCCTGTCACTAAGTGCTATAAATGGAATAACCCAACATGAGCCAGGAGAGGTATTCCTCAGTTCTTGATATGCCAATACGCTCTGTTACAAGCTGCTTTCAGACACACACCGGAAGATGTATTAGCAGCCCCGATCATCAGTTTCAAGATAGAGGCACAAATCGCAAGACTGCCAGCGGGCACAAAGGCCTGGGTCTTCAGCATGAACCTCCACGGAGCTGGTCTGCTGAGCTGCCGTGAGTGCTCCCAAAGTCTGCGAGTGCGTGCCTCTGTATTTTCTCAAGTGTTTTAAAACATTTATTCTCTATCAAATCTAACCTAGTTTGACGATAATAAAAGACAGCCAGGGTCTTTTTGATACTTCTTCCAAAATGTGCCTTGTTCTAGTTCCATAGCATGATTAGAGTCTTTATCAACTGTTACAACCTATTTATACAGTCAAACATAATGCTTTATAGTTTTGGAGTAGCGGCTTGCTTCCCCCTCCTCCAAACTCTCTGACCCACAGTACAGCACATACTGGTTTAACCATACATATTTTTAAGTAAGAAAACCGTAGTCTGGAAGGAAAATTTACCTAAAGCACATATTAAGGAAGCATAGAAAAAGTGTGGTAATGAAAAACCCTCTCCAAAATCTTTCCCATATTACAACAACAAATGATACAATCGCTTTGGAGCAAGAATATATAAAGAAGGACGTTCATGTATTTGTCTATTTTTTATTTCTACTACACTGCTACTGTTCTGCAAGCCTTGGTTGTTTATTTACACAGATGCATACGTACACGTGGTTGTGTCCATCCAATAAATTGGATTCATCATTCACTTCTGAGAACTTCATTTTGAGCCTACCAATTAGTCCCAGCAGTTACGCCTTTCCCTAATTTTCAAGTCTTCGAGTAGCTTCAACCTACCAGAGAAATTCTTCATTTCCAAATGTGAAAAATTCCATTCCCAATTACTCTAGTATGGAGCCCAACACAATCTGGTCCTGGACAAGTGACAGATTTAAAGGTCTGATTTCTTGTAACCCTTCACAGCTAGAAGTTTCTGTCGCATGGGAAAAATATCACTTTCTAATCCCTGGATAATTCAAAGATATGGAGTTGATTTTCTTTTTTTTTTTCTTAATGCAGAGAACCCGTTTTAGATTGAACTGTCATGGGTCTTCAGTTATCATAAATCCAATTACAGTAAGCTCATGAGAAACCATAAAAACCTCTAAAATTATGTAAAAAAAAAATTTATGTAACTAAAAGTGACACCTCGTCCATTATCTGAAGTTACCTCATGACCCCATACCCAGAACTATGTTCACTTTCTAATAAGGAAATTTACTTTCTTAATTTTTCTATACTGTGATTTTAAAAATTCATTATTTGCATCCATAGAAGAAAGTTTACTAGCTAAGAGCCAAACCCCTTCATTTGGAGGGACAGTTCTGATAGTAACGTGGCTGGCAAACATGACAAAAATATTTATATAATATATATATTTAAGCATATCTGTTTAAACAAACAGAGCTATATTAGAGGACAAATGAGGCAGTCAAATTATGTATTAATGCTTCACATTTTTTGCCATTACCAAATGACTCCTGCCTTCACATACAGAGTGTATTCAGATATTATTCGATACCGTGTACATGCATACTTCTACCCATACTAACATACACCCACACATTTATTTTATTGGGTACTTAAAGCAGGTTGACCAGCTGAAGAAAGGTACAAACACATCATCGATGAAGACAACTTATTACTCCCCTGAAAAATAAGGACTGCCAAGCCACACAATCCTTTATAGTCATCTTCTCATATCACTTAACAGATGTTGGTCTAAGAAACTAAAAATCAGCGCAACCAAAAAACAACCTGTCATCATTTTCAAGCTGAACAAACATTCTAACACAATAGTATATATGCACAAATATTTTTAGGGAATGTGATAAGTGTCTAAATGAACTTTGAAATAGCTCTAGACTTGCACAAAGCATTTCGATTTAACGTATTTTTGTAAATCTCAGATAGTCTTTCCTTTTCTTAGTGTCTTTGGAAAATATGCTAGATGTATAAAAACATAGGCATATCCTTTCCTTACGCCCTTTAAGGCGATTGTGGAAGAAAGCCTACATAGCATTTTAATTCCTTAGAGCAACTGCTGTGTCTTGCAGTAGTGCACAGCTAACACTGAAGTCTCCAGTCCTGGAGCCACCTYTTCTAGTTTAAGGGAACAAATTCCAGCAAGCAAGCAAGCAGCTTATGGACTCACTAAACTTTCCAGAACTGGGTGAATGAACATACAAGCTAATTTATGTACCAACTTGCTTAATATCAGCTCCTGAACTGCCATTATCCAACCACTTCCACTGAGAGGATGCTGTCCATTCTGCAGACACAACATTTTAAAGCCATGTCACCTCTTCTCAAATGCAACATTGGATGTTTTCCTTCTGCAATCTCTGAGAAAAACTTACTTTCTATGCTGGGCAGCGCAAAAGCAAGAAAGGCTGAAACTTTGATATCTTTCTTGAAGCTTGAAACTCTGAAATTTTTGTAGCTATGCTCATCCTGTCATAACCGTTAAGCGAGCGATAGGGAAAGTCTTCTTGCACAGGCCAACTGCAGCATTTCTGGTTTTGGCAAGGTAGTGGAAGTGAATTTTTATGTGAACTCAGACACTAAATTTGTAAGAAGAAACCTGAGAGACAAAAGGCAGTTGTGTGACCTTTCATTTTTCCCTGAGGATCAAGCTGTTACATACTTTAATCAGTCATTTAAACCTATCTACCATACAGAGATCCCTGCCATTGGAGAATCTCCTCCAAGTCCCAAACTGAGAGGCAGCGTAAAAAATTGAAGAAGTACTTACATGTGTATGTATGAATGTAAAACATACCATGGTCTATGTCACAGGAAACAGCATGTACTTGTTCTCAAAGTTAAGCACAGGTAAGCAAACCTGCAGACCAGGATTTCTGCAAGGACTGATTCTTCCAGAGAAACATCGGAAGTGACCACGGTGCAGGCCACTGCGCTTTGCTGCGCAAGGCTCTACCGCTAAGGAAGAACGCAAAGCTTATCGTGTTTGGGGCCCACGTCCTACAAGCTTGCTGTAATACTCAAAGGGCTTAAGGGCCCTTATCTGTCATCCCCCTGCTTTATTTCTCCATTGAAATAAATCCCTTTGTAATAACAAAGGAGAGTTCCTACTTAGCCTGTATGCAGATGAGGAGGGACAGAGCTGCTTTTACATCTGGTTGGGAAAGACAATCAATACAGGTAGCATGAACTGTTTAGGGATTAAAGAAACAATTAACTAAATAGATCTCCCTGTTGCCTCCCTTCCCCCCCTAAGCTCTTTAACCCTTCCTAACATAATAAAGTAATTCCAATGCACAGTAATTTAAAGCAGCAGTTTTCTGCTGCATTTTGGTGCCTGTAATTTCACAAGCACAAGAGTTTGTTTTTCAACTAGTGGTCTTAGGAGCACCTTCCTGGACTCTTAAATGGGCAGAAACAGAGGAAGAGGAGAGTGGTTTCAGATTATTTATACAGGGCCAAATCCTGCAGCCCTGCCTTTGGCCTTCAAAGGCATCAGGCAGTTAGAGAGTTCAGGATACCCTGCAGTTCACCAGCTTAGGAATGCTTTTAAAAATTGGATGTGAATAGGAATAGAGATGTTCATTGTAGTTATTAGAAAAAAGGGGAGGGGGGGAAAAAAGATCTAAAGCTTATTACAGAGAAAAGTTTTCCTGAATATATTTACATATTCCTCAGCTGGCAATTTATGAATGATGTGTTTCTCAGTAAACACAGAAATTTGAAAGTTATAAAAATACCTTTGGAATCATTATTTTAAAATACTTCTAAGGCTACAGAAATAGCCTGAGATTCCATTTTGCAAGGGCACAGAGGTCTTGACTGCATCTGTGATTTCTATCAAGTGGGCCTTGAAGACAATGAGGACATTCACATGAGTAAAGATGATAAAGGATTTGTTCCAAAAATGCTGCATTGTCCATTATAAAACAAATTATACAAGTTTCCCCTGCAATTTRAAAGCCCTAATGTTTTACACAGCAGCAACTCAAAATTAGTAAGTCATGCTGCACACAGTCTATACATGCTCAGAATTAAATATACTCAAAAGCACAGTTACTAACAAAAAATACATAAATTGAATAGATGAACATGGTTTTGACTTGCTTCTATCAAGCATTTAAGAAGCCTGTATACAAAGAATTTAAATTTGAAACACAGGTCCATTCACATAAATCATAAATGAGTCAATAAATGTCCCAGGCCAAAAGTACCCTTTGAAATTCTTAAAAACAAACAAACAAAAAAACACCCTTATGAAGTCTGAAAGTTGATTCTTATGATATACATTGTCTAGAAAATTTAAATTAGGTGTTTATGTAGGTTATCAATAAAAGTTGCATTTTTGAACTTCTTTCCATTCCTTTCTTCTGCTGCATTACCATTCTTATCTATTACCATAACTGTGCAATAATAAAAAACATAATTTTAGTTTATTCTCCATGGTTTCTTGGTGGATTTCCCAATCTGTCCTTCAGTGCAGTTCCCAGTAGAACCCATCCCCAAAAGGAGATCATAGGTAATAAAAATATTTTAAAGATGATTTTTCTTCTTTTATGTCAAGATTGGAAGGTACCTTCAGTCTCTAAATCCATTCCTCTGTACTTACTCATCTTAATAAATAAATAAATGGCAATATAACAGAGCTTTAGGATCCTCTTTTCTATCATAACACTGAAACTAAACAAGTTAATCTTGAAGCAACTAAACACTGCTTTATTTGGTAAAGCGCAATGTAAACAGATGGGGTTTTGTCTAGCCTAACACGGAAAGTCTTAACCTAAGAGAGACAATCTGGTTCAATAATGGGCTACTGTGCCCATCCATTTTCTCCCAGGTAAAATTTATATAAAATCTTAGCAATACAGTTTACAAACCCATCTAGCACACAGAGACATACTGACAGCCTATATTCCTTTATATGTACTTGGCCATCTGTAACAGCTTTGGGGGAGTCACGTGGCTTTTCCCGTAAAGAACAAAATAAATAACAGCCAATTTAAAAGTTTGTGAATTGTATACTTCCAGTGCTCTAAACTCACACCACTGTGCTGTATGTGACAGATATCCACTGTCCCCAGTTTTCAAACATGCTACCARCAAGATATATGGAAAAGTTTATTTCTCACTCCAAACATGGAAGTTTTGAGAAACACTAAAAGCCTTCTTTAATTTTATGAAAGAAAAAGAAAGCATATACAAGCTGAAGAACTAGACTGTGTTGCTGAATCACTGGAGATTTTTGTACCTTTATTTGTATCTGAACTATATCATCATTAGGAGGGTTCAATTAAAGACTGCTATGATAGCCACTAACTTTAATCCTACCTGTATATGACCTTTTTTCATGTGCCTAAACTGGAGTTACATAATTATGTAAGAGTGATTTTGTTGCTGTGACTAGACTGTGGGCAGGATCCAAAGTTGAAGCGGAGCCAGATGAAGACGACAGTTCCTGCAGTCCCCACTTCCAGCTGCAGCCTCACCTCTACTGCAGGCGACCTTCTCCTCCCATCTTCTGGCATAACCAGATGTGTAGCCAGCCCTTAATCTGTCAATATCATCTGGCTAAACGCTTCTTAATAGCATTTAAAAAATAAAGGAATTATGTTGACAGAACCAGCTTTGAGTGTAGCCAGACGTGCAGTAATGCCAGCAGGCACAATTAGAAGTAATACCTCTTTAACCTCCATCAACTGCAGTTGAACAGCACATCTAACCTACCTTCCATATATGCTATCTAGAGTTTAATGCATTAATGTGTTTCCTTCTTTCTGTACATCTGTGATTCCCTTGGAAGTCCCAATCAATCACATTTTATATTCCCTACTTTGACATTTATGCTTACAGGTAAGACTGGACTGTTCGAATATTGAACATACTGCATCTGGAAGGGGTTTAGAGAACTTATACTGGTGATCATTTCTCCCTGTGATCAAGATAAGTTATGATTTGATTAAAATGCTCATGAGCATAATTATCTAACACCTAGCACAGCCTCAAACCTTTCCAAATGAGAACATTCTTCCTAGCTTTCAAATCATCATTAGAAAGAAATTCCGAGGTCTAGATATTAGACATATTCTGACATCTTATCAGAGGGTGAAAGTAATATGCAATTGCCCTTAGCATCAGTATTTTGATACATGCACCCAACAGGTGCCCCTTTCTCTACATACATTTCTTCACTTTGCAGGGAATTTAAAAATTATTTTCTCTAGAACTAAATGGTTGATACACACAGACTGACTTCAAAAATATTCCTAGCCATCCCCACCAGAATAAAATACTATTCCTTACCCATAACATTTATCTCCTGAAAATAAAACCAAACACTGTGGACTAAAATCTCAGTAAGTCTGCTTCAGGAATTAATTTCATCACCATTACTCAAACGAGACAGTGAGTCTTCGCGTTTTTTTCCTAATGATTTTTTGAATAACTGTTTAACTGTTCAGTGCTTACAGTATGCAGGGGGAAATCTATCCAAGAAATGCACATTACYGTGGATCACCTCAATTACAATATTCTAACGCACAGATTTAGTAACATGTCTGAGAATTGGGCTCATTGTCTTTAATCAAACTCATATTGTTCATGTAAAAACTCCTATGTTTATATAGCAGGTGAATTAGGCCCATTACCATTAGTCTCAAAGTAACAGACAGATCATTTCACAGAATCACAGAATCGCTGAGGTTGGAAGGGACCTCTGGAGATCATCTAGTCCAACCCCCCTGCTCAAGCGGGTCACCTAGAGCACATTGCACAGGATTGCATCCAGGCGCGTTTTGAATATCTCCAGAGAAGGAGACTCCACCACCTCTCTGGGCAACCTGTTCCAGTGCTCTGTCACCCTCAC